>NC_142501.1:98576287-98591287 GCF_057876585.1 Rhinolophus sinicus
AGCCTAACACTAACGCAAAGCTAACCCTAACCCTAACCCTAACCCTAACGCATACTTAACCCTAACACTTACCCTAACCCTAACGCAAACCTAACCCTAAACCTAACCCTAACCCTAACCCTAAACCTAACCCTAACCCTAACCTAACGCTAACCCTAACCCTAACCTAACCCTAACCTTAACCCTAACCCTAAACTTAACCCTAATCCTAACCCTAACCCTAACGCAAACCTAACCCTAACCCTAACCCTAAAACAAACCAAACCCTAACCCTAACCCTAAACCTAATCCTAACGCTAACCCTTAAGCAAAACTAACACTAACCCTAACCATAACCCTAACCATAACCATAACGCAAAACTAACAATGACACTAACCATAACCCTAACCCTAACCCTAACACAAACGTAACCCTAACCCTAACCCTAACCCTATCGCAAACCTAACCCTAACCCTAAACCTAACCTAACCCTAACCCTAACACAAACCTAACCCCTACCATAACCCTAACCCTAACCCTAACACTAACCATAAACCTAACGCTAACCTAACACTAAACCTAACCCTAAACCTAACCCTAACCCTAACGCAAACCTAAACCTAACCCTAACACAAACCCTAACACTAACGCAAATCTAACCCTAACCCTAACACTAACCCTAACCCTAACCCTAACCTTAACTTAACCCTATCCCTAACCCTAAATTTACCCTAACCCTAACCCTAACCCTAACCCTAACCCTACCCTAACCCTAAGCCTAACCTTATTTCTAGTCCTAAACCTAACGAAAACCCTAACGCAAACCTAATCCAAACACTAACCCTAACCCTATCGCAAACCTAAACCTAACCCTAACCCTAACCCTAACCGTAACCCTAAACCTAACCCTAACCCTAACCTTAACCCTAAACCTAACCCTAACCCTAACCTTAACCCTAACACAAACCAAACCCTAACCCTAACATTAACCCTAACCCTAACCTTAACCCTAAACCTAACCCTAACCCTAACCCTAACCCTAACAGAAACCTAACCCTAACCCTAACCCTAACCCTAAACCTAATGCAACCCTAACCCTATCCCTAACCTAACCCTAAACATAAACCTAACCCTAACCCTAACGCAAACCTAACCCTAACCCTAAACCTAACCCTAACCCTAACCCTAACACTAACGCAAAGCTAACCCTAACCCTATCACTAACCCTAACCCTAACCCTAACGAAAACGTTACCCTAACCCTAACCCTAAAACAAACCTAACCCTAACACTAACCCTAAACCTAATCCTAACCCTAACCCTTACGCAAACCTAAACATAACACTAACCATAACATTAACCCTAACCATAACGCAAACATACAATAACACTAACCCTAACCCTTATCCTAACCCTAACTCAAACCTAACCCTAACGCTAACCCTAACTCTAACCCTAACCCTAACCATAACGCTAAACCTAACGCCAACCCTAATGCAAAACTAACCCTAACCCTAACCCTAACCCAAATCATAACACTAACGCAAAGCTAACCCTAACCATAACCCTAACCCTAACCCTAACACATACCTAACTCTAACCCTTACACTAACCCTAACGCAAACCTAACCCTAAACCTAAACCTAACCCTTAACCTAACCCTAACCCTAACCCTAACCCTAACCTAACCATAACCTAACCCGAACCCTAACCCTAACCCTAACCTAACCCTAACCCTAACCCTAACCCTAACCCTAAACCTAACGCAAACCTAACCCCGACCCTAACCCTAAAACAAACCTAACCCTAACCCTTACCCTAACCCTAAACCTATTCCTAACCCTAACACTGACGCAAACCTAACCCTAACCATAACCCTTACCCTAACCGTAACGCAAACCTAACAATAACACTAACCCTAACCCAAACCCTAACCCTAACACTAACCCTAACCCTAACCCTAACGAAAACCTATCCCTAATCTTATCCCTAACCCTAACACAACCTAAATCTAAACCTAACGCTAACCCGAAACCTAATATTAACCCCAACCCTAACCTAACCCTAACCCTAACCCTAACCCTAACCCTACCCTAACCCTAACCCTAAACCTAACCCTAACACTAAACCTAACGAAAACCCTAAAGCAAACCTAACCCTATCCCTAAACCTAACCCTATCGCAAAACTAACCCTAAACCGAAACCTAACCCTAACCCTAACCCTAACGCAAACCTAACCTTAACCCTAACCCTAACTCTAACACTAACCCTAACCCTAACCGTAACACTAACAGAAACCTAACCTTAACCCTAACCCTAAACCTAAACCTAACGCAAACATAACACTAACCCTAACCCTAAACCTAACCCTAACCATAACGCAAACCTAACCCTAACCCTAACCCTAACCCTAACCCTGACGCAAACCTAACCGTAACCCTAATATTAACCCTAACCCTAACCCTAACCCTAAACCTAAAACTAACCGTAACCCTTACGCAAACCTAACCCTAACCCAAACACTAACCCTAACGCAAACCTAACCCTAAACCTCACACTAACCATAATCCTAACCCTAAACCTAACCCTAACCCTAACAGAAACCTAACCATATCCAAACCCAAACCCTAACCCTACTCCTAACACAAACCTAACACTAAACCTAACCCTATACCTAACCATAACCCTAACGCAAACCTAACTCTAATCCTAACCCTAACCCTAACCCTAACACTAACGCAAAGCTAACCCTAACCATAACCCTAAAACAAACCTAACCCTAACCTTAACCCTAAACCTAATCCTAACACTAACCCTTATGCAAACCTACCCTAACCCTAACCATAACCCTAACAAAACCTAAATCTAAACCTAACCCTAACCCGAAACCTAACATTAACCCTAAACCTAACCTAACCCTAACCCTAACCCTAACCCTAACCCTACCATAACCCTAACCCTAACCCTAACCCTACCCCTAACCCTAACCCTAACCCTAACCCTAACCCTAACCCTAACCCTAACCCTATACCTAACGAAAACCCAAACGCAAACTTAACCCTAACCCTAACCCTAACCCTATCGCAAACCTAACCCTAAACTTCAACCTAACCCTAACCCTAACCCTAACCCTAATCCTAACCCTAACGAAAACCTAACCCTAACCCTAACCCTAAAACAAACCTAACCCTAACACTAACCCTAAACCTAATCCTAACCCTAACCCTTACGCAAACCTAAACATAACACTAACCGTAACATTAACCCTAACCATAACGCAAATATACAATAACACTAAACCTAACCCTAATCATAACCCTAACGCAAACCTAACCCTAACGCTAACCCTAACCCTAACCCTAACCCTAACCCTAACCCTAACCCTAACCCTAACGAAAACCTAACCCTAACCCTAACCCTAAAACAAACCTAACCCTAACCCTAAACCATACGCTAAACCTAATCCTAACCTTAACCCTGACGCAAACCTCACCCTAAAGATAACCATAACCCTAACCCTAACCGTAACGCAAACCTAACCCTAATAATAACACTAACCCTAACCCTAACCCTAACCCTAACGGAAACTTAATCCTAACCCTAACCCTAACCATAACACAACCTAAACCTAAACCTAACCCTAACTCGAAAACTAACATTAACCCTAACCCTACCCTAACCCTAACCCTAACCCTAACCCTAACCCTAACCCTAACCCTAACCCTAAACCTAACGAAAACCCTAACGCAAACCTAATCCAAACACTAACCGTAACCCTATCGAAAACCTAACCCTAACCCTAACCCTAACCCTAACCCTAAACCTAAGCCTAACACTAACGCAAAGCTAACCCTACCCCTAACCCTAACCCTAACTCATACTTAACCCTAACACTTACCCTAACCCTAACACAAACCTAACACTAAACCTAACCCTAACCCTAACCCTAAACCTAACCCTAACCCTAACCTAACGCTAACCCTAACCCTAACCTAACCCTAACCCTAACCCTAACCCTAATGCATACCTAACCCTAACACTTACCCTAACCCTAACGCAAACCTAACCCTAAACCTATCCCTAACCCTAACCCTAACCCTAACCCTAACATTAACCTAACCCTAACCCTAACCTAACCCTAACCCTAACACTAACCCTAAACCTAACCCTAACCCTAACCCTAACCCTAACGCAAACCTAACCCTAACCCTAACCCTAAAACAAACCAAACCCTAACCCTAACCCTAAACCTAATCCTAACCCTAACCCTTAAGCAAAACTAACCCAAACCCTAACCATAACCATAACCCTAACAATAACGCAAACCTAACAATGACACAAACCCTAACCCTAACCCTAACCCTAACCCTAACCCTAACGCAAACCTAACCCTAACCCTAACCCTAACCCTGTCGCAAACCTAACCCTAACCCTAAACCTAACCCTAACCCTAACCCTAACACAAACCTAACCCCAACCCTAACCCTAACCCTAACCCTGACACTAACGCTAACCCTAACAGAAACCGAACCCTAACCCTAACCCTAACCCTAATAATAACGCTAACCTAACACTAACCCTAACCCTAAACCTAATCCTAACCCTAACCCTAACCCTAACCCTAACGCATACCTAACCCTAACACTTACCCTAACCCTAAGGCAAAACTAACCCTAAACCTAACCCTAACCCTAACCCTAACCCTAACTCTAACCCTAACCCTAACCTAAGCTAACCCTAACCCTAACCTAACCCGAACCCTAACCCTAACCCTAACCCTAACCCTAACCCTAACCCTAACCCTATACCTAACGAAAACCCAAACGGAAACTTAACCCTAACCCTAACCCTAACCCTATCGCAAACCTAACCCTAACCTTAAACCTAACCCTAACCCTAACCCTAAAAGAAACCTAACCCTAACCCTAACCCTAAACCTAACGCAAACCTAACACTAAACCTAACCCTAACACTAACCCTAAACCTAACCCTAACCCTAACGCAAACCTAACCCTAAACCTAACCCTAACCTTAACCCTAACCCTAACCCTAGCCTAACCCTAACCCTAAACCTAATGCAAACCTAACACTAACCCTAACCCTAAACCTAACCCTAACCCTAACCCTAACCATAACCCTAACCCTATCGCCAACCTAACCCAAACACTAAACCAATCCCTAACCCTAACCCTAACGCAAACCTAACCCTAACCCTAACCCTAAACCTAACCCTAACCCTAACCCTAACCATAACCCTAACAGAAACCTAACCCTAACCCTAACCCTAACCCTAAACCTAACGCAAACCTAATACTAACCCTAACCCTAAACTTAACTCTAACCCTAACGCAAACCTAACCCTAACCCTAACCCTAACCCTAACACTAAGGCAAAGCTAACCCTAACCCTAACCCTAAAACTAACGCATACCTAACCCTAACCCTAACCCTAACCCTAACCCTAACCTAACCCTCACCCTAACCCTAACCCTAACCCTAACCCTAACCCTAACCGTAACCTAACCCTCACCCTAACCCTAACCCTAACACTAACCGTAACCATAACGCAAACCTAAACCTAACCCTAACCCTAACCCTAACCCTAACGCAAACCTAAACATAACTCTAACCCTAACCCTAACACTAACCCTAACACTAACGCAAAGCTAACCCTAACCCTAACCCTAACCCTAACGCATAGCTAACCCTAACACTTACCCTAACCCTAACGGAAACCTAACCCTAAACCTAACCCTAACCCTAACCCTAACCCTAACCTAACCCTAACCTAACCCTAACCCTAACCCTAACCCTAACCTAACCCTAACCCTAACCCTAAACCTAATCCTAACCTTAACCCTAACCCTAAAACAAACCTAACCCTAACCCTAACCCTAAACCTAATCCTAACCCTAATCCTGACGCAAACCTAACCCTAACCATATCCATAACCCTAACCCTAACCGTAACGCAAACCTAACCCTACCACTAACACTATCACTAACCCTAACGCTAACCCTAACGCAACCCTAACCCTAACCCTAACCCTAAGCCTAACACAACTTAAAGCTAAACCTAACCCTAACTGGAAAACTAACATTAACCCTAACCCTAACCTAACCCTAACCCTAAACCTAACCCTAACCCTACCCAAACCCTAACATTAACCCTAACCCTAACCCTAACCCTAAACCTAACGAAAACACTAACGCAAACATAACCCTAACCCTAACCCTAACCCTTACCCTAACCCTAAACCTATCCCTAACCCTAACCTTAACCCTAACCCTAACCCTAACACTAACGCAAACCTAACCCTAAACCTAACCCTAACCCTAACCCTAACCCTAACCCTAGCCCTAACCCTAACCCTAACCCTAACCTTAACCCTAACCCTAACCCTATCGCAACCCTAACCCTAACCCTAAACCTCACCCTAAACCTAACCCGAACGCAAACCTAACCCTAACCCTAACCCTAACCCTAAACCTAACCCTAACCCTAACCCTAACCCTAACCCTAACCCTAACAAAAACCTAACCCTAACCCTTACCCTAAACCTAACCCTAACCCTAACCCTAACCCTAACCCTAACCCTAAACTTAACACTAAACATAACCCTAACCCTAACCCTAAACCTAACCCTAACCCTAACCTAACGCTAACCCTAACCCTAACCTAACCCTAACCCTAACCCTAACCCTAATGCATACCTAACCCTAACACTTACCCTAACCCTAACGCAAACCTAACCCTAAACCTATCCCTAACCCTAAACCTAACCCTAACCCTAACATTAACCTAACCCTAACCCTAACCTAACCCTAACCCTAACACTAACCCTAAACCTAACCCTAACCCTAACCCTAACCCTAACGCAAACCTAACCCTAACCCTAACCCTAAAACAAACCAAACCCTAACCCTAACCCTAAACCTAATCCTAACCCTAACCCTTAAGCAAAACTAACCCAAACCCTAACCATAACCATAACCCTAACAATAACGCAAACCTAACAATGACACAAACCCTAACCCTAACCCTAACCCTAACCCTAACCCTAACGCAAACCTAACCCTAACCCTAACCCTAACCCTGTCGCAAACCTAACCCTAACCCTAAACCTAACCCTAACCCTAACCCTAACACAAACCTAACCCCAACCCTAACCCTAACCCTAACCCTGACACTAACGCTAACCCTAACAGAAACCGAACCCTAACCCTAACCCTAACCCTAATAATAACGCTAACCTAACACTAACCCTAACCCTAAACCTAATCCTAACCCTAACCCTAACCCTAACCCTAACGCATACCTAACCCTAACACTTACCCTAACCCTAAGGCAAAACTAACCCTAAACCTAACCCTAACCCTAACCCTAACCCTAACTCTAACCCTAACCCTAACCTAAGCTAACCCTAACCCTAACCTAACCCGAACCCTAACCCTAACCCTAACCCTAACCCTAACCCTAACCCTAACCCTATACCTAACGAAAACCCAAACGGAAACTTAACCCTAACCCTAACCCTAACCCTATCGCAAACCTAACCCTAACCTTAAACCTAACCCTAACCCTAACCCTAAAAGAAACCTAACCCTAACCCTAACCCTAAACCTAACGCAAACCTAACACTAAACCTAACCCTAACACTAACCCTAAACCTAACCCTAACCCTAACGCAAACCTAACCCTAAACCTAACCCTAACCTTAACCCTAACCCTAACCCTAGCCTAACCCTAACCCTAAACCTAATGCAAACCTAACACTAACCCTAACCCTAAACCTAACCCTAACCCTAACCCTAACCATAACCCTAACCCTATCGCCAACCTAACCCAAACACTAAACCAATCCCTAACCCTAACCCTAACGCAAACCTAACCCTAACCCTAACCCTAAACCTAACCCTAACCCTAACCCTAACCATAACCCTAACAGAAACCTAACCCTAACCCTAACCCTAACCCTAAACCTAACGCAAACCTAATACTAACCCTAACCCTAAACTTAACTCTAACCCTAACGCAAACCTAACCCTAACCCTAACCCTAACCCTAACACTAAGGCAAAGCTAACCCTAACCCTAACCCTAAAACTAACGCATACCTAACCCTAACCCTAACCCTAACCCTAACCCTAACCTAACCCTCACCCTAACCCTAACCCTAACCCTAACCCTAACCCTAACCGTAACCTAACCCTCACCCTAACCCTAACCCTAACACTAACCGTAACCATAACGCAAACCTAAACCTAACCCTAACCCTAACCCTAACCCTAACGCAAACCTAAACATAACTCTAACCCTAACCCTAACACTAACCCTAACACTAACGCAAAGCTAACCCTAACCCTAACCCTAACCCTAACGCATAGCTAACCCTAACACTTACCCTAACCCTAACGGAAACCTAACCCTAAACCTAACCCTAACCCTAACCCTAACCCTAACCTAACCCTAACCTAACCCTAACCCTAACCCTAACCCTAACCTAACCCTAACCCTAACCCTAAACCTAATCCTAACCCTAACCCTAACCCTAAAACAAACCTAACCCTAACCCTAACCCTAAACCTAATCCTAACCCTAATCCTGACGCAAACCTAACCCTAACCATATCCATAACCCTAACCCTAACCGTAACGCAAACCTAACCCTACCACTAACACTATCACTAACCCTAACGCTAACCCTAACGCAACCCTAACCCTAACCCTAACCCTAAGCCTAACACAACTTAAAGCTAAACCTAACCCTAACTGGAAAACTAACATTAACCCTAACCCTAACCTAACCCTAACCCTAAACCTAACCCTAACCCTACCCAAACCCTAACATTAACCCTAACCCTAACCCTAACCCTAAACCTAACGAAAACACTAACGCAAACATAACCCTAACCCTAACCCTAACCCTTACCCTAACCCTAAACCTATCCCTAACCCTAACCTTAACCCTAACCCTAACCCTAACACTAACGCAAACCTAACCCTAAACCTAACCCTAACCCTAACCCTAACCATAACCCTAGCCCTAACCCTAACCCTAACCCTAACCTTAACCCTAACCCTAACCCTATCGCAACCCTAACCCTAACCCTAAACCTCACCCTAAACCTAACCCGAACGCAAACCTAACCCTAACCCTAACCCTAACCCTAAACCTAACCCTAACCCTAACCCTAACCCTAACCCTAACAAAAACCTAACCCTAACCCTTACCCTAAACCTAACCCTAACCCTAACCCTAACCCTAACCCTAACCCTAAACTTAACACTAAACATAACCCTAACCGTAACCCTAACCCTAACGCAAACTTAACCCTAACCGTAACCCTAACTCTAACCCTAACACTAAGGCAAAGCTAACCCTAACCCTAACCCTAACTCTAACCCTAAAGCATACCTAACCCTAACCCTTACCCTAACCCTAACGCAAACCGAACCCTAAACCTAAACCTAACCCTAACCCTATCCCTAACCCTAACCGTAACCTAACCCTAACCCTAACCCTAAACCTAACCTAACCCTAACCCTAACACTAACCCTAAACCTAACCATAACCCTAACCCTAACCGTAACACAATCCTAACCCTAACCCTAACCCTAAAACAAACCTAACCCTAACTCTAACCCTAAACCTAATCCTAACCCTAACCCTGAAGCAAACCTAACCCTAACCATAACCAGAACCCTAACCCTAACCGTAACGCAAATCTAACCCTACCACTAACACTAACACTAACCCTACCCTAACGCAAACCTAACCCTAACCCTAACCCTAACCCTAACACAACCTAAAGCTAAACCTAACCCTAACTCAAAAACTAACATTAACCCTAACCCTAACCTAACCCTAACCCTAAACGTAACCCTAACCCTACCCTAACCCTAACACTAACCCTAACCCTAACCCTAAACCTAACGAAAACCCTAACGCAAACCTAACCCAAACACTAACCCTAACCCTATCGCAAACCTAACCCTAACCCTAACATTAACCCTAAGCCTAACCCTAACCCTAAACCTAACCCTAACCCTAACGCAAACCTAACCCTAACCCTAACATTAACCCTAACCCTAACCCTTACCCTAAACCTAACACTAACCCTAACCCTAAAGAAACCTAACCCTAACCCTAACCCTAACCCTAACCCTAACCCTAACCCTAACAGAAACCTAAACCTAACCCTAACCCTAACCCTAAACCTAACGCAAACCTAACACTAACCCTAACCCTAAACCTAACCCTAACCCTAACGCAAACCTAACCCTAACCGTAACCCTTACGCAAACCTAACCTTAACCCTAACCATAACCCTAACCCTAACAGTAACGCAAAACTAACAATAACACTAACCGTAACCCCAACAATAACCCTAACGCAAACCTAACCCTAACCCTAACCATAACCCTAACACAACCTAAATCTAAACCTAACCCAAACCCGAAACCTAACATTAACCCTAACCCTAACATAACCCTTACCCTAAACCTAACCCTACCCTAACCCTAACCCTAACCCTTACCCTAACCCTAACCCTAAACATAACGAAAACCTAACACTAAGCCTAACCCTAAACTTAACCATAACCCTAACTCAAACCTAACCCTAACCCTAACCCTAACCCTAACCATAACCCTAACACTAACGCAAAGCTAACCCTAACCTTAACCCTAACCCTAACGAATACCTAACCCTAACCCTTACCCTAACCCTAACGCAAACCTAACCCTAAACCTAAACTTAACCCTAAACCTAACCCTAACCCTAACCCTAACCCTAACCCTAACCCTAACCATAAACTAACCCTAAACCTAACCCTAGCCCTAACCCTAACCGTAACCCTAACCCTAACCGTAACCCTAACCCTAACCCTAACACTAAACCTAGCCCTTACCATAACCCTAACCCTAAACCCTAGCCCTAACCCTAACCCTAACCCTAACCCTAACCCTAACGCAAACCTAACCCTAACCCTAACCCTAACTTTAACCCTAAATCTAACGCAAACCTAACCCTAAACCTAACCCTAACCTTAACCCTAACCCTAACCCTAATCCTAACCCTAACGCAAACCTAGCCCTAAACCTACACTTAACCCTAACCTTAACCTAAGCCTAACCCTAAACCTAACACTAACCCTAAACCTAACCCTAACCCTAACCCTAACCCTAACCCTAACCCTAACCCTAACCCTAACCTAACCCTAACCCTAACCCTAACTTAACTCTAACCCTAACCCTAAACCTAAACCTAACCCTAACCCTAACCCTAACGCAAACCTAACCCAAACCCTAACCCTAAAACAAACCTAACCCTAACCCTAACCCTGAACCTAATCCTAACCCTAATCCTGACGCAAACCTAACCCTAACCATATCCATATCCCTAACCCTAACCGTAACGCAAACCTAACCCTACCACTAACACTATCACTAACCCTAACCCTAACCCTAACGCAACCCTAACCCTAACACTAACCCTAACCCTAACACAACTTAAAGCTAAACCTAACCCTAACTGGAAAACTAACATTAACCCTAACCCTAACCTAACCCTAACCCTAAACCTAACCCTAACCCTACCCAAACCCTAACATTAACCCTAACCCTAACCCTAACCCTAAACCTAACGAAAACACTAACGCAAACCTAACCCAAACACTAACCCTAACCCTATCGCAAACCTAACCCTAACCCTAACCCTAACCCTTACCCTAACCCTAAACCTAACCCTAACCCTAACCTTAACACTAACCCTAACCCTAACCCTAACCCTAACGCAAACCTAACCCTAACTCTAACATTAACCCTAACCCTAAACCTAACCCTAAACCTAACCCTAACCCTAACCCTAACGCAAACCTAACCCTAACCCTAACCCTAACCCTAACCCTAACCCTAACCTTAACCCTAACCCTAACGCAAACCTAACCCTAAACCTAACACTAACCTTAACCCTAACCCTAACCCTAATCCTAACCCTAACGCAAACCTAGCCCTAACCCAAACATTAACCCTAACCCTATACCTAAGCCTAACCCTAAACCTAAACCTAACCCTAAACCTAACCCTAACCCTAACGCATACATAACCCTAACCCTTAAATTAACCCTAACGCAAACCTAACCCTAAACCTAACCCTAACCCTAACCCTAACTCTAACCCTAACCCTAACCTAACCCTAACCGTAACCCTAACCCTAACATAACCCTAACCCTAACCCTAACCCTAACCCTAACCCTAACCCTAACGCAAACCTAACCCTAACCCTAACCCTAAAACAAACGTAACCCTAACCCTAACCCTAAACCTAATCCTAACACTAACCCTTACGCAAACCTAACCCAAAACCTAACCATAACCCTAACCCTAACCGTAACGCAAACCTAACCCTAACCCTAACCCTAACCCTAACCCTAACCCTAACCCTAAACCTAACCCTAACCCTAACGCAAACCTAACCCTAACCCTAACATTAACCCTAAGCCTAACCCTAACCCTAAACCTAACCCTAACCCTAACCCTAACGCAAACCTAACCCTAACCCTAACCCTAACACTAACCCTAACCCTAACCATAACGCAAACCTAAACCTAACCCTAACCCTAACCCGAACCCTAACGCAAACCTAAACATAACTCTAACCCTAACCCTAACACTAACCCTAACACTAACGCAAAGCCAGCCCTAACCCTAACCCTAACCCTAACCCTAACCTAACCCTAAACCTAACCCTAAACCTAATCCTAACCCTAACCCTTACGCAAACATAACCCTAACCCTAACCATAACCCTAACCCTAACCATAACGCAAACATAACAATAACCATAACCCTAACCCTAACCTTAACCCTAACCCTAACCCTAACCCTAACAGAAACCTAAACCTAAACCTAAACCTAACCCTAAACCTAACGCAAACCTAACACTAACCCTAACCCTAAACTTAACCCTAACCCTAATGCAAACCTAAACCTAACCATAACCCTAACCCTAACCCTAACACTAAGGCAAAGCTAACCCTAAACCTAACCCTAAACCTAAACCTAACGCAAACCTAACCCTAACCCTAACCCTAAAACAAACCTAACCCTAACCCTAAACCTAACCCTAAACCTAATCCTAACCCTAACCCTGACGCAAACCTCACCCTAAACATAACCATAACCCTAACCCTAACCGTAACGCAAACCTAACCCTAACACTAACCCTAACCCTAACCCTAACCCTAACCCTAACGGAAACCTAACCCTAACCCTAACATTAACCCTAACCCTAACCCTAACCCTAACCCTAACGCAAACCTAACCCTAACCCTAACATTAACCCTAACCCTAAACCTAACCCTAAACCTAACCCTAACCCTAACCCTAACGCAAACCTAACCCTAACCCTAACCCTAACCCTAACCCTAACCTTAACCCTAACCATAACGCAAACCTAACCCTAAACCTAACCCTAACCTTAACCCTAACCCTAACCCTAATCCTAACCCTAACGCAAACCTAGCCCTAACCCTAACATTAACACTAACCCTAAACCTAAGCCTAACCCTAAACCTAACCCTAAACCTAACCCTAACTCTAACGCATACATAACCCTAACCCTTAAATTAACCCTAACGCAAACCTAACGCTAACCCTAACCCTAACCCTAACCCTAACCCTAACCCTAACCCTAACCCTAACCCTAACCCTAACCAAACCCTAACCGTAACCCTAACCCTAACATAACCCTAACCCTAACCCTAACCCTAACCCTAACCCTAACCCTAACCCTAACCCTAACCCTAACCCTAACGCAAACCTAACCCTAACCCTAACCCTAAAACAAACGTAACCCTAACCCTAACCCTAAACCTAATCCTAACACAAACCCTTACGCAAACCTAACCCAAAACCTAACCATAACCCTAACCCTAACCGTACCGCAAACCTAACAATAAAACTAACCCTAACCCTAACCCTAACCCTAACGCAAACCTAACCCTAAACCTAACCCTAACCTTAACCCTAACCCTAACCCTAATCCTAACCCTAACGCAAACCTAGCCATAACCCTAACATTAACCCTAACCCAAAACCTAAGCAAAACCCTAAACCTAAACCTAACCCTAAACCTAACCCTAACCCTAACGCATACATAACCCTAACCCTTAAATTAACCCTAAAACAAACGTAACCCTAACCCTAACCCTAAACCTAATCCTAACACTAACCCTTACGCAAACCTAACCCAAAACCTAACCATAACCCTAACCCTAACCGTAACGCAAACCTAACCCTAACCCTAACCCTAACCCTAACCCTAACCCTAAACCTAACCCTAACCCTAACGCAAACCTAACCCTAACCCTAACATTAACCCTAAGCCTAACCCTAACCCTAAACCTAACCCTAACCCTAACCCTAACGCAAACCTAACCCTAACCCTAACCCTAAACTTAACCCTAACCCTAATGCAAACCTAAACCTAACCATAACCCTAACCCTAACCCTAACACTAAGGCAAAGCTAACCCTAAACCTAACCCTAAACCTAAACCTAACGCAAACCTAACCCTAACCCTAACCCTAAAACAAACCTAACCCTAACCCTAAACCTAACCCTAAACCTAATCCTAACCCTAACCCTGACGCAAACCTCACCCTAAACATAACCATAACCCTAACCCTAACCGTAACGCAAACCTAACCCTAACACTAACCCTAACCCTAACCCTAACCCTAACGGAAACCTAACCCTAACCCTAACATTAACCCTAACCCTAACCCTAACCCTAACCCTAACGCAAACCTAACCCTAACCCTAACATTAACCCTAACCCTAAACCTAACCCTAAACCTAACCCTAACCCTAACCCTAACGCAAACCTAACCCTAACCCTAACCCTAACCCTAACCCTAACCTTAACCCTAACCATAACACAAACCTAACCTTAAACCTAACCCTAACCTTAACCCTAACCCTAACCCTAATCCTAACCCTAACGCAAACCTAGCCCTA
>NC_142501.1:98593787-98598787 GCF_057876585.1 Rhinolophus sinicus
CATAACCCTAACCCTAACCCTAACCCTAACCCTAACCCTAACCCTAACCCTAACCCTAACGCAAACCTAACCCTAACCCTAACCCTAAAACAAACGTAACCCTAACCCTAACCCTAAACCTAATCCTAACACTAACCCTTACGCAAACCTAACCAAAACCTAACCATAACCCTAACCCTAACCGTAACGCAAACCTAACAATAACACTAACCCTAACCCTAACGCTAACGCAAACCTAACCCTAAACCTAACCCTAACCCTAACCCTAACCCTAACCCTAACCCTAACCCTAACCCTAGCCATAAACCTAACCCTAACCCTAACGCTAACCCTAACCCTATCGCAACCCTAACCCTAACCCTAAACCTCACCCTAAACCTAACCCGAACGCAAACCTAACCCTAACCCTAACCCTAACCCTAACCATAACCCTAACCCTAACCCTAACAGAAACCTAACCCTAACCCTTACCCTAACCCTAACCCTAACCCTAACCCTAACCCTAACCCTAACCCTAAACTTAACACTAAACATAACCCTAACCGTAACCCTAACCCTAACGCAAACTTAACCCTAACCGTAACACTAACTCTAACCCTAACACTAAGGCAAAGCTAACCCTAACCCTAACCCTAACTCTAACCCTAAAGCATACCTAACCCTAACCCTTTCCCTAACCCTAACGCAAACCGAACCCTAAACCTAAACCTAACCCTAACCCTATCCCTAACCCTAACCGTAACCTAACCCTAACCCTAACCCTAAACCTAACCTAACCCTAACCCTAACACTAACCCTAACCCTAACCCTAACGCTAACCCTAACGCAATCCTAACCCTAACCCTAGCCCTAAAACAAACCTAACCCTAAATCTAACCCTAAACCTAATCCTAACCCTAACCCTGACGCAAACCTAACCCTAACCATAACCATAACCCTAACCCTAACCGTAACTCAAACCTAACCATACCACTAACACTAACACTAACCCTACCCTAACGCAAACCTAACCCTAACCCTAACCCTAACCCTAACACAACCTAAAGCTAAACCTAACCCTAACTCGAAAACTAACATTAACCCTAACCCTTACCTAACCCTAACCCTAAACCTAACCCTAACCCTACCCTAACCCTAACACTAACCCTAACCCTAACCCTAAACCTAACGAAAACCCTAACGCAAACCTAACCCAAACACTAACCCTAACCCTATCGCAAACCTAACCCTAACCCTAACCCTAACCCTAACCTTAACCCTAAACCTAACCCTAACCCTAAAGCAAACCTAACCCTAACCCTAACATTAACCCTAACCCTAACCCTAACCCTAAACCTAACCCTAACCCTAACCCTAACGAAACCTAACCCTAAACCTAACCCTAACCCTAACCCTAACCCTAACCCTAACAGAAACCTAAACCTAACCCTAACCCTAACCCTAAACCTAACGCAAACCTAACACTAACCCTAACCCTGAACCTAACCCTAACCCTAACGCAAACCTAACCCTAACCCTAACCCTTACGCAAACCTAACCTTAACCCTAACCATAACCCTAAGCCTAACAGTTACGCAAACATAACAGTAACACTAACCCTAACCCTAACACTAACCCTAACGCAAAACTAACCCTAATCCTAACCATAACCCTAACACAACCTAAATCTAAACCTAACCCAAACCCGAAACCTAACATTAACCCTAACCCTAACATAACCCTAACCCAAAACCTAACCCTACCCTAACCCTAACCCTAACACTAAACCTAACCCTAACCCTAAACATAACGAAAACCTAACACTAAACCTAACCCTAAACCTAACCATAACCCTAACTCAAACCTAACCCTAACCCTAACCCTAACCATAACCCTAACACTAAGGCAAAGCTAACCCTAACCTTAACCCTAACCCTAACCCTAACGAATACCTAACCCTAACCCTTACCCTAACCCTAACGCAAACCTAACCCTAACCCTAACATTAACCCTAACCCTAAACCTAACCCTAAACCTAACCCTAACCCTAACCCTAACGCAAACCTAACCCTAACCCTAACCCTAACACTAACCCTAACCTTAACCCTAACCATAACGCAAACCTAACCCTAAACCTAACCCTAACCTTAACCCTAACCCTAACCCTAATCCTAACCCTAACGCAAACCTAGCCCTAACCCTAACATTAGCCCTAACCCTAAACCTAAGCCTAACCCTAAACCTAACCCTAAACCTAACCCTAACTCTAACGCATACATAACCCTAACCCTTAAATTAACCCTAACGCAAACCTAACCCTAACCCTAACCCTAACCCTAACCCTAACCCTAACCCTAACCCTAACCAAACCCTAACCGTAACCCTAACCCTAACATAACCCTAACCCTAACCCTAACCCTAACCCTAACCCTAACCCTAACCCTAACCCTAACCCTAACGCAAACCTAACCCTAACCCTAACCCTAAAACAAACGTAACCCTAACCCTAACCCTAAACCTAATCCTAACACTAACCCTTACGCAAACCTAACCCAAAACCTAACCATAACCCTAACCCTAACCGTAACGCAAACCTAACAATAACACTAACCCTAACCCTAACCCTAACGCAAACCTAACCCTAAACCTAACCCTAACCCTAATCCTAACCCTAACCCTAACCCTAACCCTAACCCTAGCCCTAAACCTAACCCTAACCCTAACCCTAACCCTAACCCTAACCCTAACAGAAACCTAACCCTAACCCTTACCCTAACCCTAACCCTAACCCTAACCCTAACCCTAACCCTAAACTTTACACTAAACATAACCCTAACCGTAACCCTAACCCTAACGCAAACTTAACCCTAACCGTAACCCTAACTCTAACCCTAACACTAAGGCAAAGCTAACCCTAACCCTAACCCAAACTCTAACCCTAAAGCATACCTAACCCTAACCCTTACCCTAACCCTAACGCAAACCGAACCCTAAACCTAAACCTAACCCTAACCCTATCCGTAACCCTAACCGTAACCTAACCCTAACCCTAATCCTAAACCTAACCTAACCCTAACCCTAACACTAACCCTAACCCTAACCCTAACGCTAACCCTAACGCAATCCTAACCCTAACCCTAGCCCTAAAACAAACCTAACCCTAACTCTAACCCTAAACTTAATCCTAACCCTAACCCTGACGCAAACCTAACCCTAACCATAACCATAACCCTAACCCTAACCGTAACGCAAACCTAACCCTACCACTAACACTAACACTAACCCTACCCTAACGCAAACCTAACCCTAACCCTAACCCTAACCCTAACACAACCTAAAGCTAAACCTAACCCTAACTCGAAAACTAACATTAACCCTAACCCTAACCTAACCCTAACCCTAAACCTAACCCTAACCCTAAAGCAAACCTAACCCTAACCCTAACATTAACCCTAACCCTAACCCTAACCCTAAACCTAAACCTAACCTTAACTCTAACCCTAACGAAACCTAACCTAACCCTAACCCTAACCCTAACCCTAACCCTAACAGAAACCTAAACCTAACCCTAACCCTAACCCTAAACCTAACGCAAACCTAACACTAACCCTAACCCTAAACCTAACCCTAACCCTAACGCAAACCTAACCCTAACCCTAACCCTTACGCAAACCTAACCTTAACCCTAACCATAACCCTAAGCCTAACAGTTACGCAAACCTAACAATAACACTAACCCTAACCCTAACACTAACCCTAACGCAAAACTAACCCTAACCCTAACCATAACCCTAACACAACCTAAATCTAAACCTAAACCAAACCCGAAACCTAACATTAACCCTAACCCTAACATAACCCTAACCCTAAACCTAACCCTACCCTAACCCTAACCTTAACCCTAAACCTAACCCTAACCCTAAACATAACGAAAACCTAACACTAACCATAACCCTAAACCTAACCATAACCCTAACTCAAACCTAACCCTAACCCTAACCCTAACCATAACCCTAACACTAAGGGAAAGCTAACCCTAACCTTAACCCTGACCCTAACCCTAACGAATACCTAACCCTAACCCTTACCCTAACCCTAACGCAAACCTAACCCTAAACCTAAACCTAACCCTAAACCTAACCATAACCCTAACCCTAACCCTAACCATAACATAACCCTAATCCTAACCCTAGCCCTAACCCTAACCGTAACCCTAACCCTAACCGTAACCCTAACCCTAACCCTAACACTAAACCTAGCCCTAAACCTAACCCTAACCCTAAACCCTAGCCCTAACCCTAACCCTAACCCTACCCCTAACCCTAACCCTAACGCAAACCTAACCCTAACCCTAACCCTAACCTTAACCCTAAATCTAACGCAAACCTAACCCTAAACCTAACCCTAACCTTAACCCTAACCCTAACCCTAATCCTAACCCTAACGCAAACCTAGCCCTAAACCTAACATTAACCCTAACCCTAAACCTAAGCCTAACCCTAAACCTAACCTTAACCCTAAACCTAACCCTAACCCTAACCCTAACCCTAACCCTAACCCTAACCCTAACCCTAACCCTAACCCTAACCCTAACCTAGCCCTAACCCTAACCCTAACCTAACCCTAACCCTAACCCTAAACCTAAACCTAACCCTAACCCTAACCTTAACGCAAACCTAACCCTAACCCTAACCCTAAAACAAACCTAACCCTAACCCTAACCCTGAACCTAATCCTAACCCTAATCCTGACGCAAACCTAACCCTAACCATATCCATAACCCTAACCCTAACCGTAACGCAAACCTAACCCTACCACTAACACTATCACTAACCCTACCCCTAACCCTAACGCAACCCTAACCCTAACCCTAACCCTAACCCTAACACAACTTAAAGCTAAGCCTAACCCTAACTGGAAAACTAACATTAACCCTAACCCTAACCTAACCCTAACCCTAAACCTAACCCTAACCCTACCCAAACCCTAACATTAAACCTAACCCTAACCCTAACCCTAAA
>NC_142501.1:98606287-98608787 GCF_057876585.1 Rhinolophus sinicus
CCTAACCGTTACCCTAACCCTAAACCTAACCCTAACCCTAACCTTAACACTAACCCTAACCCTAACCCTAACCCTAACGCAAACCTAACCCTAACCCTAACATTAACCCTAAGCCTAACCCTAACCCTAAACCTAACCCTAACCCTAACACTAACGCAAACCTAACCCTAACCCTAACCCTTACGCAAACCTAACCTTCACCCTAACCATAACCCAAACCCTAACAGTAACGCAAACCTAACAATAACACTAACCCTAACCCTAACACTAACCCTAACGCAAACCTAACCCTAACCCTAACCATAACCCTAACACAACCTAAATCTAAACCTAACCCAAACCCGAAACCTAACATTAACCCTAACCCTAACATAACCCTAACCCTAAACCTAACCCTACCCTAACCCTAACCCTAACCCTAACCCTAACCCTAACCCTAACCCTAACCCTAACCCTAAACATAACGAAAACCTAACACTAACCCTAACCCTAAACCTAACCATAACCCTAACTCAAACCTAACCCTAACCCTAACCCTAACCATAACCCTAACACTAACGCGAAGCTAACCCTAACCTTAACCCTAACCCTAACCCTAACGAATACCTAACCCTAACCCTTACCCTAACCCTAACGCAAACCTAACCCTAACCCTAACCCTAACCCTAACCCTAACCTTAACCCTAACCCTAACGCAAACCTAAACCTTAACCTAACCCTAACCTTAACCCTAACCCTAACCCTAATCCTAACCCTAACGCAAACCTAGCCCTAAACCTAACATTAACCCTAACCCTAAACCTAATCTAACCCTAAACCTAACCCTAAACATAACCCTAACCCTAACGCAAACCTAACCCTAACCCTAACCCTAACACTAACCATAACGCAAACCTAACCCTAAACCTAATCTAACCCTAACGCTAACCCTAAACCTAACCCTAACACTAACAGAAACCTAACCCTAACCCTAACCCTAAACCTAACGCAAACCTAACACTAACCCTAACCCTAAAACTTACCCTAACCCTAACCTAACACTAACCGTAACCCTAACCCTAACATAACCCTAACCCTAACCCCAACCCTAACCCTAACCCAACCCTTACCCTAACCCTAACCCTAACGCATACCTAACTCTAACACTTACCCTAACCCTAAGGCAAACCTAACCCTAAACCTAACCCTAACCATAACACTAACCCTAACCCTAACCCTAACCTAACCCTAACCCTAACCCTAACCCTAACCCTAACCTAACCCTAAACCTAACCCTAAACCTAACCCTAACCCTAACCCAACCCTAACCCTAACGCAAACCTAACCCTAACCCTTACCCTAAAACAAACCTAACCCTAACACTAACCCAAAACGTAATCCTAACCCTAACCCTTACGCAAACATAACCCTAACCCTAACCATAAACCTAACCCTAACCATAACGCAAACATAACAATAACCCTAACCCTAACCCTAACCCTAACCCTAACAGAAACCTAAACCTAAACCTAAACCTAACCCTAACCCTAAAGCAAACCTAAACCTAACCCTAACCCTAACCCTAACCCTAACACTAAGGCAAAGCTAACCCTAAACCTAACCCTAAACCTAACCCTAACGCAAACCTAACCCTAACCCTAACCCTAAAACAAACCTAACCCTAACCCTAAACCTAACCCTAAACCTAATCCTAACCCTAACCCTGACGCAAACCTCACCCTAAACATAACCATAACCCTAACCGTAACCGTAACGCAAACCTAACCCTAACACTAACACTAACCCTAACCCTAACCCTAACCCTAACGGAAACCTAACCATAACCCTAACCCTAACCCTAACACAAACTAAACCTAAACCTAACCCTAATTCGAAAACTAACATTAACCCTAACTCTACCCTAACCCTATCCCTAACCCTAACCCTAAACTTTACGAAAACCCTAACGCAAACCTAATCCAAACACTAACCCTAACCCTATCACAAACCGAACCCTAACCCTAACCCTAAACCTAACCCTAACCCTAACCCTAACCCTAACCCTAACGCCAAGCAAACCCTAACCCTAACCCTAACCCTAACGCATACTTAACCCTAACACTTACCCTAACCCTAACGCAAACCTAACCCTAACCCTAACCTGAACCCTAACCCTAACCCTAACCCTAACCTAACCCTAACCCTAACCCTAACCTAACCCTAACCCTAACCCTAAACCTAAACCTAACCCTAACCCTAACCTTAACGCAAACCTAACCCTAACTCTAACCCTAAAACAAACCTAACCCTAACCCTAACCCTGAACCTAATCCTAACCCTAATCCTGACGCAAACCTAACCCTAACCATATCCATAACCCTAACCCTAACAGTAACGCAAACCTAACCCTACCACTAACACTATCACTAACCCTACCCCTAACCCTAACGCAACCCTAACCCTAACCCTAACCCTAACCCTAACACAACTTAAAGCTAAGCCTAACCCTAACTGGAAAACT
>NC_142501.1:98613787-98626287 GCF_057876585.1 Rhinolophus sinicus
CTAACCCTAACCTAACCCTAACCCTAACCCTAACCTAACCCTAACACTAACCCTAACCCTAAACCTAAACCTAACCCTAACCCTAACCCTAACCCTAACGCAAACCTAACCCTAACCCTAAACCTAAAACAAACCAAACCCTAACCCTAAACATAAACCTAATCCTAACCCTAACCCTTAAGCAAAACTAACCCTAACCCTAACCATAACCCTAACCCTAACCATAACGCAAACCTAACAATGACACTAACCCTAACCCTAACCCTAACCCTAACCCTAACGCAAACCTATCCCTAACTCTAAACCTAACCCTATCGCAAACCTAACCCTAACCCTAAACCTAACCCTAACCCTAACCCTAACACAAACCTAACCCTAACCCTAACCCTAACCCTAACATTAACTCTAACCCTAACGGAAACCTAACCCTAACACTAACACTAAACCTAACGCTAACCTAACACTAACCCTAACCCTAAACCTAACCCTAACCCTAACGCAAACCTAACCCTAACCCTAACCCTAACCAAAACCATAACACTAACGCAAAGCTAACCCTAACCATAACCCTAACCCTAACCCTAACACATACCTAATCCTAACCCTTACCCTAACCCTAACGCAAACCTAACCGTAACCCTAACCCTAACCCTAACCCTAACCCTAACCCTAAACCTAACCCTAACACTAACGCAAAGCTAACCCTAACCATAACCCTAACCCTAACCCTAACCCTAACGCATACCTAACCCTAACACTTACCCTAACCCTAACGCAAACCTAACCCTAAACCTAACCCTAACCCTAACCCTAACCCTAACCCTAACCCTAACCCTAACCCTAACCCTAAACCTAACCCTAACACTAACGCAATGCTAACGCTAACCCTAACCCTCACCCTAACCCTAACGCATACCTAACCCTAACACTTACCCTAACCCTAACGCAAACCTAACCCTAAACCTAACCCTAACCCTAACCCTAACCCTAACCCTAACCCTAACCTCACCCTAACCCTAACCCTAACCTAACCCTAACCCTAACCCTAACCCTAAACCTAACCCTAACACTAACCCTAACCCTAACGCAAACCGAACCTTAACCCTAACCCTAAAACAAACCAAACCCTAACCCTAACCCCAAACCTAATCCTAACCCTAACCCTTAAGCAAAACTAACCCTAACCCTAACCATAACCCTAACCCTAACCATAACGCAAACCTAACAATGACACTAACCCTAACCCTAACCCTAACCCTAACGCAAACCTAACCCTAAACCTAACCCTAACCCTATCGCAAACCTAACCCTAACCCTAAACCTAACCCTAACCCTAACCCTAACACAAACCTAACCCCAACCCTAACCCTAACCCTAACCCTAACACTAACGCTAACCCTAACAGAAACCGAACCCTAACCCTAACCCTATCCCTAACCCTAAACCTAACCCTAACCCTAACCCTAACCGTAACCCTAACCTAACCCTAACCCTAACCCTAACCCTAACCCTAACCCTAAACCTAACCCTAACCCTAACACTAACCCTACAGAAACCTAACACTAACCCTAACCCTAACCCTAAACCTAACACAAACCTAACACTAACCCTAACCCTAAACCTAACCCTAACCCTAATGCAAACCTAACCCTAACCCTAACCCTAACCCTAACCCTAACCGTAACACTAAGGCAAAGCTTACCCTAACCCTAACCCTAACCTAACCCTAACCCTAACGCAAACCTAACCCTAACCCTAACACTAAAACAAACCTAACCCTAACCCTAAACCTAACGCTAAACCTAACCCTAACCCTAACCCTAACGCAAACCTAACCCTAACCCTAACCCTAAACCTAACCATAACCCTAACCCTAAACCTAACCCTAACCCTAACCTAACCCTAACCCTAACCCTAACCTAACCCTAACCCTAACCCTAACCCTAAACCTAACCCTAAACCTAACCCTAACCCTAACGCAAACCTAACCCTAACCCTAACCCTAAAACAAACCAAAACCTAACCCTAACCCTAAACCTAATCCTAACCCTAACCCTTAAGCAAAACTAACCCTAACCCTAACCATATCCCTAACCATAACCATAAGGCAAACCTAACAATGACACTAACCCTAACACTAACCCTAACCCTAACCCTAACGCAAGTGTAACCCTAACCCTAACCCTAACCCTATCGGAAACCTAACCCTAACCCAAAACCTAACCCTAACCCTAACCCTAACACAAACAAAACCCCAACCCTAACCCTAACCCTAACCCTAACACTAACGCTAAGCCTAACAGAAACCTAACCCTAACCCTAACCCTAACCCTAACCCTAAACCTAACGCTAACCTAACACTAAACCTAACCCTAAACCTAACCCTAACCCTAACGCAAACCTAAACCTAACCCTAACCCAAACCCTAACACTAACGCAAATCTAACCCTAACCATAACCCTAACCCTAACCCGAACACATACCTAATCCTAACCCTAACCATAACCCTAACGAAAACCTAACCTTAACACTAACCCTAATCCTAACCCTAACCCTAACCCTAACCCTAACCCTAACCTAACCCTAACCCTAACCCTACCCTAACCCTAACCCTAACACTAACCCTAACCCTAACCCTAACCCTAACCCTAACCCTAACCCTAACCCTAACCCTAACGCATACCTAACCCTAACCCTTACCCTAAACTTAACGCAATCCTAACACTAAACCTAACCCTAAACCTAACCCTAACCCTAACCCTAACCTAACCCTATCCCTAACCCTAACACTAACCTAACCCTAACCCTAACCCTAACCCTAACCCTAACCCTTCCCTAACCCTAAACCTAACCTTATTTCTAATCCTGAACCTAACGAAACCCTAACGCAAACCTAATGCAATCACTAACCCTAACCCTATCGCAAACCTAACCCTAACCCTAACCCTAACCCTAACCGTAACCCTAAACCTAACCCTAACCCTAACCTTAACCCTAAACCTAACCCTAACCCTAACCCTAACCCTAACACAAACCAAACCCTAACCCTAACATTAACCCTAACCCTAACCTTAACCCTAAACCTAACCCTAACCCTAACCCTAACGCAAATCTAACCCTAACCCTTACCCTAACCCTAACCCTAAAGCAAACCTAACCCTAAACCTAACCCTAACCCTAACAGAAACCTAACCCTAACCCTAACCCTAACCCTAAACCTAATGCAACCCTAACCCTAACCCTAACCCTAACCCTAAACCTAACCCTAACCCTAACCCTAACGCAAACCTAACCCTAAACCTAACCCTAACCCTAACCCTAACACTAACACTAACGCAAAGCTAACCCTAACCCTAACACTAACCCTAACCCTAACCCTAACGCATACCTGACCCTAACACTTACCCCAACCCTAAGGCAAAACTAACCCTAAACCTAACCCTAACCCTAACCCTAACCCTAACCCTAACCCTAACCCTATCGCAAACCTAACCCTAACCCTAAACCTAACCCTAACCCTAACCGTAACGAAAACCTAACCCTAACCGTAACCCTAACACTAAACCTAACCCTAACCCTAACCCTAAAAGAAACCTAACCCTAACCCTAACCCTAAACCTAACCGTAACCCTAACGCAAACCTAACCCTAAACCTAACCCTAAATCTAACCCTAACCCTAACCCTAACCCTAACCGTAACATAACCCTAACCCTAACCCTAACCCTAACCTAACCCTAACCTTAACCCTAACCCTAACCCTAGCCTAACCCTAACCCTAAACCTAATGCAAACCTAACACTAACCCTAACCCTAATCCTACCCCTAACCCTAACGCAAACCTAAACCTAACCCTAACCCTAACCCTAACCCTAACCCTAACCCTATCGCCAACCTAACCCAAATACTAAACCAAACCCTAAATCTAACCCTAACGCAAACCTAACACTAAACCTAACCCTAAACCTAACCCTAACCGTAACCCTGACCCTAACCCTAACCCTAACAGAAACCTAACCCTAACCCTAACCCTAACCCTAAACCTAACGCAAACTTAACCATAACCCTAACCCTAACCCTAACCCTAACGCAAAGCTAACCCTAACCCTTACCCTAACCCTAACGCATACCTGACCCTAACACTTACCCCAACCCTAAGGCAAAACTAACCCTAAACCTAACTCTAACCCTAACCCTAACCCTAACCCTAACCCTAACCCTAACCCTATCGCAAACCTAACCCTAACCCTAAACCTAACCCTCACCCTAACCGTAACGAAAACCTAACCCTAACCGTAACCCTAACACTAAACCTAACCCTAACCCGAACCCTAAAAGAAACCTAACCCTAACCCTAACCCTAAACCTAACCGTAACCCTAACGCAAACCTAACCCTAAACCTAACCCTAAACCTAACCCTAACCCTAACCCTAACCCTAACCGTAACATAACCCTAACCCTAACCCTAACCCTAACCTATCCCTAACCTTAATCCTAACCCTAACCCTAGCCTAACCCTAACCCTAAACCTAATGCAAACCTAACACTAACCCTAACCCTAAACCTACCCCTAACCCTAACGCATACCTAAACCTAACCCTAACCCTAACCCTAACCATAACCCTAACCCTATCGCCAACCTAACCCAAACACTAAACCAAACCCTAACCCTAACCCTAACGCAAACCTAACACTAAACCTAACCCTAACCCTAACCCTAACCGTAACCCTAACCCTAACCCTAACCCTAACAGAAACCTAACCCTAACCCTAACCCTAACCGTAAACCTAACGCAAACCTAATACTAACCCTAACCCTAAACCTAACTCTAACCCTAACGCAAACCTAACCCTAACCATAACCCTAACCCTAACCCTAACCCTAACACTAAGGCAAAGCTAACCCTAATCCTAACCCTAAAACTAACGCATACCTAACCCTAACACTTACCCTAACCCTTACGGAAACCTAACACTAAACCTAACCCTAACCATAACCCTAACCCTAACCCTAACCCTAACCTAACCCTAACCCTAACCCTAACCCTAACCTAACCCTAACCCTAACCCTAAACCTAAACCTAACCCTAACCGTAACCCTAACGCAAACCTAACCCTAAACCTAACCCTAAACCTAACCCTAACCCTAACCCTAACCCTAACCGTAACATAACCCTAACCCTAACCCTAACCCTAAACCTAACACAAACCTAACACTAACCCTAACCCTAAACCTAACCCTAACCCTAATGCAAACCTAACCCTAACCCTAACCCTAACCCTAACCCTAACCCTAACACTAAGGCAAAGCTTACCCTAAACCTAACCCTAACCTAACCCTAACCCTAACGCAAACCTAACCCTAACCCTAACACTAAAACAAACCTAACCCTAACCCTAAACCTAACGCTAAACCTAACCCTAACCCTAACCCTAACGCAAACCTAACCCTAACCCTAACCCTAAACCTAACCATAACCCTAACCCTAAACCTAACCCTAACCCTAACCTAACCCTAACCCTAACCCTAACCTAACCCTAACCCTAACCCTAACCCTAAACCTAACCCTAAACCTAACCCTAACCCTAACGCAAACCTAACCCTAACCCTAACCCTAAAACAAACCAAAACCTAACCCTAACCCTAAACCTAATCCTAACCCTAACCCTTAAGCAAAACTAACCCTAACCCTAACCATATCCCTAACCATAACCATAAGGCAAACCTAACAATGACACTAACCCTAACACTAACCCTAACCCTAACCCTAACGCAAGTGTAACCCTAACCCTAACCCTAACCCTATCGGAAACCTAACCCTAACCCAAAACCTAACCCTAACCCTAACCCTAACACAAACAAAACCCCAACCCTAACCCTAACCCTAACCCTAACACTAACGCTAAGCCTAACAGAAACCTAACCCTAACCCTAACGCTAACCCTAACCCTAAACCTAACGCTAACCTAACAGTAAACCTAACCCTAAACCTAACCCTAACCCTAACGCAAACCTAAACCTAACCCTAACCCAAACCCTAACACTAACGCAAATCTAACCCTAACCATAACCCTAACCCTAACCCTAACACATACCTAATCCTAACCCTAACCATAACCCTAACGAAAACCTAACCTTAACACTAACCCTAACCCTAACCCTAACCCTAACCCTAACCCTAACATAACCCTAACCCTAACCCTACCCTAACCCTAACCCTAACACTAACCCTAACCCTAACCCTAACCCTAACCCTAACCCTAACCCTAACCCTAACGCATACCTAACCCTAACCCTTACCCTAAACTTAACGCAATCCTAACACTAAACCTAACCGTAAACCTAACCCTAACCCTAACCCTAACCTAACCCTATCCCTAAACCTAACACTAACCTAACCCTAACCCTAACCCTAACCCTAACCCTAACCCTTCCCTAACCCTAAACCTAACCTTATTTCTAATCCTGAACCTAACGAAACCCTAACGCAAACCTAATGCAATCACTAACCCTAACCCTATCGCAAACCTAACCCTAACCCTAACCCTAACCCTAACCGTAACCCTAAACCTAACCCTAACCCTAACCTTAACCCTAAACCTAACCCTAACCCTAACCCTAACCCTAACACAAACCAAACCCTAACCCTAACATTAACCCTAACCCTAACCTTAACCCTAAACCTAACCCTAACCCTAACCCTAACCCTAACCCTAACCCTATCGCAAACCTAACCCTAACCCTAAACCTAACCCTAACCCTAACCGTAACGAAAACCTAACCCTAACCGTAACCCTAACACTAAACCTAACCCTAACCCTAACCCTAAAAGAAACCTAACCCTAACCCTAACCCTAAACCTAACCGTAACCCTAACGCAAACCTAACCCTAAACCTAACCCTAAATCTAACCCTAACCCTAACCCTAACCCTAACCGTAACATAACCCTAACCCTAACCCTAACCCTAACCTAACCCTAACCTTAACCCTAACCCTAACCCTAGCCTAACCCTAACCCTAAACCTAATGCAAACCTAACACTAACCCTAACCCTAATCCTACCCCTAACCCTAACGCAAACCTAAACCTAACCCTAACCCTAACCCTAACCCTAACCCTAACCCTAACCCTATCGCAAACCTAACCCTAACCCTAAACCTAACCCTAACCCTAACCGTAACGAAAACCTAACCCTAACCGTAACCCTAACACTAAACCTAACCCTAACCCTAACCCTAAAAGAAACCTAACCCTAACCCTAACCCTAAACCTAACCGTAACCCTAACGCAAACCTAACCCTAAACCTAACCCTAAATCTAACCCTAACCCTAACCCTAACCCTAACCGTAACATAACCCTAACCCTAACCCTAACCCTAACCTAACCCTAACCTTAACCCTAACCCTAACCCTAGCCTAACCCTAACCCTAAACCTAATGCAAACCTAACACTAACCCTAACCCTAATCCTACCCCTAACCCTAACGCAAACCTAAACCTAACCCTAACGCTAACCCTAACCCTAACCCTATCGCCAACCTAACCCAAATACTAAACCAAACCCTAAATCTAACCCTAACGCAAACCTAACACTAAACCTAACCCTAAACCTAACCCTAACCGTAACCCTGACCCTAACCCTAACCCTAACAGAAACCTAACCCTAACCCTAACCCTAACCCTAAACCTAACGCAAACCTAATGCTAACCCTAACCCTAAACCTAACTCTAACCCTAACGCAAACCTAACCCTAACCCTAACCCTAACCCTAACCCTAACCCTAACACTAACGCAAAGCTAACCCTAACCCTAACCCTAAAACTAACGCATACCTAACCCTAACCCTAACCCTAAACCTAACCTAACCCTAACCCTAACCCTAACCCTAACCCTAACCCTAACCCTAACCGTAACCTAACCCTCAACCTAACCCTAACCCTAACCCTAACCGTAACCCTAACGCAAACTTAACCCTAACCCTAACCCTAACCCTAACCCTAACGCAAACCTAACCCTAACTCTAACCATAACCCTAACACTAATCCTAACACTAACGCAAAGCTAACCCTAACCCTAACCCTAACCCTAACGCATACCTAACCCTAACACTTACCCTAACCCTTACGGAAACCTAACCCTAAACCTAACCCTAACCCTAACCCTAACCCTAACCCTAACCCTAACCTAACCCTAACCCTAACCCTAAACCTAAACCTAACCCTAACCTTAACCCTAACGCAAACCTAACCCTAACCCTAACCCTAAAACAAACCTAACCCTAACCCTAACCCTAAACCTAATCCTAACCCTAATCCTGACGCAAACCTAACCCTAACCATATCCATAACCCTAACCCTAACCGTAACGCAAACCTAACCCTACCACTAACACTATCACTAACCCTAACCCTAACCGTAACGCAACCCTAACCCTAACCCTAACCCTAACCCTAACCCTAACACAACTTAAAGCTAAACCTAACCCTAACTGGAAAACTAACATTAACCCTAACCCTAACCTAACCCTAACCCTAACCCTAACCCTAACCCTAACCCTAAACCTAACGAAAACACTAACGCAAACCTAACCCAAACACTAACCCTAACCCTATCGCAAACCTAAACCTAACCCTAACCCTAACCCTTACCCTAACCCTAAACCTAACCCTAACCCTTACCCTAACCTTAAACCTAACCCTATCGCAACCCTAACCCTAACCCTAAACCTCACCCTAAACCTAACCCGAACGCAAACCTAACCCTTACCCTAACCCTAACGCAAACCGAACCCTAAACCTAAACCTAACCCTAACCCTAACCCTAACCCGAACTGTAACCTAACCCTAACCCTAACCCTAAACCTAACCTAACCCTAGCCGTAACCCTAACCCTAACCCTAACCCTAACCCTAACCCTAACGCAATCCTAACCCTAACACTAAAACAAACCTAACCCTAACTCTAACCCTAAACCTAATCCTAAACCTAACCCTGACGCAAACCTAACCCTAACCATAACCATAAACCTAACCCTAACCGTAACGCAAACCTAACCCTACCAATAACACTAACACTAACCCTACCCTAACGCAAACCTAACCCTAGACCTAACCCTAACCCTAACACAACCTAAAGCTAAACCTAACCCTAACTCGAAAACTAACATTAACCCTAACCCTAACCTAACCCTAACCCTAAACCTAACCTTAACCCTACCCTAACCCTAACACTAACCCTAACCCTAACCCTAATCCTAACGAAAACCCTAAAGCAAACCTAACCCAAACACTAACCTAACCCTGTCGCAAACCTAACCCTAACCCTAACCCTAACCCTAACCCTAACCCTAAACCTAACCCTAACCCTAACGCAAACCTAACCCTAACCCTAACATTAACCCTAACCCTAACCCTAACCATAAACCTAACCCTAATCCTAACCCTAACGCAAACCTAACCCTAACCCTAACCCTAACCATAACCCTACAGAAAGCTAAACCTAACCCTAACCCTAACCCTAAACCTAACGCAAACCTAACACTAACCCTAACCCTAAACCTAACCCTAACCCTAACGCAAACCTAACCCTAACCCTAACCCTTACGCAAACCTAACCTTAACCCTAACCATAACCCTAACCCTAACAGTAACGCAAACCTAACAATAACACTAACCCTAACCCTAACACTAACCCTAACGCAAACCTAACCCTAACCCTAACCATAACCCTAACACAACCTAAATCTAAACCTAACCCAAACCCGAATCCTAACATTAACCCTAACCCTAACATAACCCTAACCCTAAACCTAACCCTACCCTAACCCTAACCCTATCCCTAACCCTAACCCTAACCCAAAACATAACGAAAACGTAACACTAACCCTAACCCTAAACCTAACCATAACCCTAACTCAAACCTAACCCTAACCCTAACCCTAACCATAACCCTAACACTAACGCAAAGCTAACCCTAACCCTTACCCTAACCCTAACGCATACCTGACCCTAACACTTACCCCAACCCTAAGGCAAAACTAACCCTAAACCTAACTCTAACCCTAGCCCTAACCCTAACCCTAACCCTAACCCTATCGCAAACCTAACCCTAACCCTAAACCTAACCCTCACCCTAACCGTAACGAAAACCTAACCCTAACCGTAACCCTAACACTAAACCTAACCCTAACCCGAACCCTAAAAGAAACCTAACCCTAACCCTAACCCTAAACCTAACCGTAACCCTAACGCAAACCTAACCCTAAACCTAACCCTAAACCTAACCCTAACCCTAACCCTAACCCTAACCGTAACATAACCCTAACCCTAACCCTAACCCTAACCTATCCCTAACCTTAATCCTAACCCTAACCCTAGCCTAACCATAACCCTAAACCTAATGCAAACCTAACACTAACCCTAACCCTAAACCTACCCCTAACCCTAACGCAAACCTAAACCTAACCCTAACCCTAACCCTAACCCTAACCCTAACCCTAACCCTATCGCCAACCTAACCCAAACACTAAACCAAACCCTAACCCTAACCCTAACGCAAACCTAACACTAAACCTAACCCTAACCCTAACCCTAACCGTAACCCTAACCTAACCCTAACCCTAACAGAAACCTAACCCTAACCCTAACCCTAACCGTAAACCTAACGCAAACCTAATACTAACCCTAACCCTAAACCTAACTCTAACCCTAACGCAAACCTAACCCTAACCATAACCCTAACCCTAACCCTAACCCTAACACTAAGGCAAAGCTAACCCTAATCCTAACCCTAAAACTAACGCATACCTAACCCTAACACTTACCCTAACCCTTACGGAAACCTAACACTAAACCTAACCCTAACCATAACCCTAACCCTAACCCTAACCCTAACCTAACCCTAACCCTAACCCTAACCCTAACCTAACCCTAACCCTAACCCTAAACCTAAACCTAACCCTAACCCTAACCCTAACGCAAACCTAACCCTAACCCTAACCCTAACACAAACCTAAGCTTAACCCTAACCCTAAACCTAATCCTAACCCTAATCCTGACGCAAACCTAACCCTAACCATATCCATAAACCTAACCCTATCCGTAACGCAAACCTAACCCTACCACTAACACTATCACTAACCCTAACCCTAACCCTAACGCAGCCCTAACCCTAACCCTAACGCTAACCCTAGCACAACTTAAAGCTAAACCTAACCCTAACTGGAAAACTAACATTAACCCTAACCCTAACCTAACCATAACCCTAAACCTAACCCTAACCCTACCCAAACCCTAACATTAACCCTAACCCTAACCCTAACCCTAAACCTAACGAAAACACTAACGCAAACCTAACCCAAACACTAACCCTAACCCTATCGCAAACCTAACCCTAACCCTAAACCTAACCCTTACCCTAACCCTAAACCTAACCCTAACCCTAACCTTAACCCTAACCCTAACCCTAACCCTAACGCAAACCTAACCATAACACTAACATTAACCCTAACCCTAAACCTAACCCTAAACCTAACCCTAACCCTAACCCTAACGCAAACCTAACCCTAACCCTAACCCTAACCCTAACCCTAACGCAAACCTAACCATAACACTAACATTAACCCTAACCCTAAACCTAACCCTAAACCTAAACCTAACCCTAACCTTAACCATAACCCTAACCCTAATCCTAACCCTAACGCAAACCTAGCCCTAACCCTAACATTAACCCTAACCCTAAACCTAAGCCTAACCCTAAACCTAACCCTAAACCTAACCCTAACCCTAACGCATACATAACCCTAACCCTTAAATTAACCCTAAAGCAAACCTAACCCTAAATCTAACCCTATCCCTAACCCTAACCCTAACCTTACCCTAACGGTAACCCTAACCCTAACATAACCCTAACCCTAAACCTAACCCTAACCCTAACCCTAACCCTAACCCTTACCCTAACGCAAACCTAACCATAACCCTAACCCTAAAACAAACGTAACCCTAACCCTAACCCTAAACTTAATCCTAACACTAACCCTTATGCAAACCTAACCCAAAACCTAACCATAACCCTAACCCTAACCGTAACGCAAACCTAACAATAACGCTAACCCTAACCCTAAACCTAACGCAAACCTAACCCTAAACCTAACCCTATCCCTAACCCTAACCCTAACCCTAACCCTAGCCCTAACCCTAACATTAACCCTAATGCTAACCTAACCCTAACCCTAAACCTAACCCTAACCCTTACCCTAACCCTAACCCTAACCCTATCGCAACCCTAACCCTAACCCTAAACCTCACCCTAAACCTAACCCGAACGCAAACCTAACCCTAACCCTAACCCTAACCATAACCCTAACCCTAACCCTAACAGAAACCTAACCCTAACTCTTACCCTAACCCTAGCCGTAACCCTAACCCTAACCCTAGCCCTAACCCTAACCCTAACACAACCTAAAGCTAAACCTAACCCTAACTCGAAAACTAACATTAACC
>NC_142501.1:98631287-98641287 GCF_057876585.1 Rhinolophus sinicus
AAACGTAATATTAACCCCAACCCTAACCTAACCCTAACCCTAACCCTAACCCTTACCATACCCTAACCCTAACCCTAACCCTAACACTAAACCTAACGAAAAGCCTAAAGCAAACTTAACCCTATCCCTAACCCTAACCCTATCGCAAACCTAACCCTAAACCTAAACCTAAACCTAACCCTAACCCTAACGCAAACCTAACCTTAACCCTAACCCTAACTCTAACCCTAACCCTAACCCTAACAGAAACCTAACCCAAACCCTAACCCTAACCATAAACCTAACGCAAACCTAACACTAACCCTAACCATAAACCTAACACTAAACCTAACGCAAACCTAACCCTAAACCTAACCCTATCCCTAACCCTAACAATAAGGCAAAGCTAACCTTAAGCCTAACCCTAACCCTAACGCATACCTAACCTAACCCTAACGCAAACCTAACCCTAAACCTAACCCTAACCCTAACCATAACCATAACCCTAACCCTAACCCTAACCCTAACCCTAACCCTAACCCTACAGAAACCTAACCCTAACCCTAACTCTATCCCTAAACCTAACGCAAACCTAACACTAACCCTAACCCTAAACCTAACCCTAACCCTAACGCAAACCTAACCCTAACCCTAACCCTAATCCTAACCCTAACACTAAGGCAAATTTAACCCTATCCCTAACCCTAACCCTAAACCTAACGCTAAACCTAATCCTAACCGTAACCCTGACGCAAACCGCACCCTAAAGATAACCATAACCCTAACCCTAACCGTAACGCAAACCTAACCCTAACACTAACACTAACCCTAACCCTAAACCTAACCCTAAACCTAACCATAACCCTAACTCAAACCTAACCCTAACCCTAACCCTAACCATAACCCTAACACTAACGCAAAGCTAACCCTAACCTTAACCCTAACCCTAACCCTAACGAATACCTAACCCTAACCCTTACCCTAACCCTAACGCAAACCTAACCCTAAACCTAAACCTAACCCTAAACCTAACCCTAAACCTAACCCTAACCCTAACCCTAACCCTAACTTTAACCCTAACCTAAACCTAACCCTAACCCTAGCCCTAACCCTAACCGTAACCCTAACCCTAACCGTAACCCTTACCCAAACCCTAACACTAAACCTAGCCCTAACCCTAACCCTAACCCTAAACCCTAGCCCTAACCCTAACCCTAACCCTAACCCTAACCCTAACGCAAACCTAACCCTAACCCTAACCCTAACCCTAACCCTAACCCTAACCCTAACCTTAACCGTAACCCTAACTCAAACCTAACCCTAAACCTAACCCTAACCTTAACCCTAACCCTAACCCTAATCCTAACCCTAACGCAAACCTAGCCCCAAACCTAACATTAACCCTAACCCTGAATCTAAGCCTAACCCTAAACCTAACCCAAAACCTAACCCTAACCCTAACCATAACCCTAACCCTAACCCTAACCCTAACCCTAACCCTAACCCTAACCTAACCCTAACCCTAACCCTAACCTAACCCTAACCCTAACCCTAATCCTAACCCTAACCCTAACCCTAACCCTAACCCTAACCCTAACCTTAACCCTAACCCTAACCTTAACCCTAACCCTAACGCAAACCTAAACCTAAACCTAACCCTAACCTTAACCCTAACCCTAACCCTAATCCTAACCCTAACGCAAACCTAGCCCTAACCCTAACATTAACCCTAACCCTAAACCTAAGCCTAACCCTAAACCTAACCCTAAACCTAATCCTAACCCTAACGCATACATAGCCCTAACCCTTAAATTAACTCTAACGCAAACCTAACCCTAAACCTAACCCTAACCCTAACCCTAACCCTAACCTAACCCTAACCGTAACCCTAACCCTAACATAACCCTAACCCTAAACCTAACCCTAACCCTAACCCTAACCCTAACCCTTACCCTAACGCAAACCTAACCATAACCCTAACCCTAAAACAAACGTAACCCTAACCCTAAACCTAAACTTAATCCTAACACTAACCCTTATGCAAACCTAACCCAAAACCTAACCATAACCCTAACCCTAACCGTAACGCAAACCTAACAATAACGCTAACCCTAACCCTAAACCTAACGCAAACCTAACCCTAAACCTAACCCTATCCCTAACCCTAACCCTAACCCTAACCCTAGCCCTAACCCTAACATTAACCCTAATGCTAACCTAACCCTAACCCTAAATCTAACCCTAACCCTTACCCTAACCCTAACCCTAACCCTATCGCAACCCTAACCCTAACCCTAAACCTCACCCTAAACCTAACCCGAACGCAAACCTAACCCTAACCCTAACCCTAACCATAACCCTAACCCTAACCCTAACAGAAACCTAACCCTAACTCTTACCCTAACCCTAACCCTAACCCTAACCCTAACCCTAACCATAAACTTAACACTAACCATAACACTAACCGTAACCCTAAGCCTAACGCAAACTTAACCCTAACCGTAACCCTAACTCTAACCCTAACACTAAGGCAAAGCTAACCCTAAACCTAACCCTAACCCTTACCCTAACCCTAAACCTAACCCTATCGCAACCCTCACCCTAAACCTAAACCTCACCCTAAACCTAACCCGAACGCAAACCTAACCCTTACCATAACCCTAACGCAAACCGAACCCTAAACCTAAACCTAACCCTAACCCTAACCCTAACCCGAACTGTAACCTAACCCTAACCCTAACCCTAAACCTAACCTAACCCTAGCCGTAACCCTAACCCTAACACTAGCCCTAACCCTAACCCTAACACAACCTAAAGCTAAACCTAACCCTAACTCGAAAACTAACATTAACCCTAACCCTAACCTAACACTAACCCTAAACCTAACCCTAACCCTACCCTAACCCTAACACTAACCCTAACCCTTAACCTATTCCTAACCCTAACCCTGACGCAAACCTAACCCTAACCATAACCCTTACCCTAACCGTAACGCAATCCTAACAATAACACTAACACTAACCCTAACCCTAACCCTAACCCTAACGCAAACCTAACCCTAATCCTAACCCTAACTTTAACACAACCTAAATCTAAACCTAAACCTAACCCGAAACGTAATATTAACCCCAACCCTAACCTAACCCTAACCCTAACCCTAACCCTTACCATACCCTAACCCTAACCCTAACCCTAACACTAAACCTAACGAAAAGCCTAAAGCAAACTTAACCCTATCCCTAACCCTAACCCTATCGCAAACCTAACCCTAAACCTAAACCTAAACCTAACCCTAACCCTAACGCAAACCTAACCTTAACCCTAACCCTAACCCTAACCCTAACCCTAACCCTAACAGAAACCTAACCCAAACCCTAACCCTAACCATAAACCTAACGCAAACCTAACACTAACCCTAACCATAAACCTAACACTAAACCTAACGCAAACCTAACCCTAAACCTAACCCTATCCCTAACCCTAACAATAAGGCAAAGCTAACCTTAAGCCTAACCCTAACCCTAACGCATACCTAACCTAACCCTAACGCAAACCTAACCCTAAACCTAACCCTAACCCTAACCATAACCATAACCCTAACCCTAACCCTAACCCTAACCCTAACCCTACAGAAACCTAACCCTAACCCTAACTCTATCCCTAAACCTAACGCAAACCTAACACTAACCCTAACCCTAAACCTAACCCTAACCCTAACGCAAACCTAACCCTAACCCTAACCCTAATCCTAACCCTAACACTAAGGCAAATTTAACCCTATCCCTAACCCTAACCCTAAACCTAACGCTAAACCTAATCCTAACCGTAACCCTGACGCAAACCGCACCCTAAAGATAACCATAACCCTAACCCTAACCGTAACGCAAACCTAACCCTAACACTAACACTAACCCTAACCCTAAACCTAACCCTAAACCTAACCATAACCCTAACTCAAACCTAACCCTAACCCTAACCCTAACCATAACCCTAACACTAACGCAAAGCTAACCCTAACCTTAACCCTAACCCTAACCCTAACGAATACCTAACCCTAACCCTTACCCTAACCCTAACGCAAACCTAACCCTAAACCTAAACCTAACCCTAAACCTAACCCTAAACCTAACCCTAACCCTAACCCTAACCCTAACTCTAACCCTAACCTAAACCTAACCCTAACCCTAGCCCTAACCCTAACCGTAACCCTAACCCTAACCGTAACCCTAACCCTAACCCTAACACTAAACCAAGCCCTAACCCTAACCCTAACCCTAAACCCTAGCCCTAACCCTAACCCTAACCCTAACCCTAACCCTAACGCAAACCTAACCCTAACCCTAACCCTAACCCTAACCCTAACCCTAACCCTAACCTTAACCGTAACCCTAACTCAAACCTAACCCTAAACCTAACCCTAACCTTAACCCTAACCCTAACCCTAATCCTAACCCTAACGCAAACCTAGCCCCAAACCTAACATTAACCCTAACCCTGAATCTAAGCCTAACCCTAAACCTAACCCAAAACCTAACCCTAACCCTAACCATAACCCTAACCCTAACCCTAACCCTAACCCTAACCCTAACCTAACCCTAACCCTAACCCTAACCCTAACCTAACCCTAACCCTAACCCTAATCCTAACCCTAACCCTAACCCTAACCCTAACCCTAACCCTAACACTAACCTTAACCCTAACCCTAACCTTAACCCTAACCCTAACGCAAACCTAAACCTAAACCTAACCCTAACCTTAACCCTAACCCTAACCCTAATCCTAACCCTAACGCAAACCTAGCCCTAACCCTAACATTAACCCTAACCCTAAACCTAAGCCTAACCCTAAACCTAACCCTAAACCTAATCCTAACCCTAACGCATACATAGCCCTAACCCTTAAATTAACTCTAACGCAAACCTAACCCTAAACCTAACCCTAACCCTAACCCTAACCCTAACCTAACCCTAACCGTAACCCTAACCCTAACATAACCCTAACCCTAAACCTAACCCTAACCCTAACCCTAACCCTAACCCTTACCCTAACGCAAACCTAACCATAACCCTAACCCTAAAACAAACGTAACCCTAACCCTAAACCTAAACTTAATCCTAACACTAACCCTTATGCAAACCTAACCCAAAACCTAACCATAACCCTAACCCTAACCGTAACGCAAACCTAACAATAACGCTAACCCTAACCCTAAACCTATCGCAAACCTAACCCTAAACCTAACCCTATCCCTAACCCTAACCCTAACCCTAACCCTAGCCCTAACCCTAACATTAACCCTAATGCTAACCTAACCCTAACCCTAAACCTAACCCTAACCCTTACCCTAACCCTAACCCTAACCCTATCGCAACCCTAACCCTAACCCTAAACCTCACCCTAAACCTAACCCGAACGCAAACCTAACCCTAACCCTAACCCTAACCATAACCCTAACCCTAACCCTAACAGAAACCTAACCCTAACTCTTACCCTAACCCTAACCCTAACCCTAACCCTAACCCTAACCATAAACTTAACACTAACCATAACCCTAACCGTAACCCTAAGCCTAACGCAAACTTAACCCTAACCGTAATCCTAACTCTAACCCTAACACTAAGGCAAAGCTAACCCTAAACCTAACCCTAACCCTTACCCTAACCCTAAACCTAACCCTATCGCAACCCTCACCCTAAACCTAAACCTCACCCTAAACCTAACCCGAACGCAAACCTAACCCTTACCATAACCCTAACGCAAACCGAACCCTAAACCTAAACCTAACCCTAACCCTAACCCTAACCCGAACTGTAACCTAACCCTAACCCTAACCCTAAACCTAACCTAACCCTAGCCGTAACCCTAACCCTAACCCTAACCCTAACCCTAACCCTAACGCAATCCTAACCCTAACACTAAAACAAACCTAACCATAACTCTAACCCTAAAACTAATCCTACACCTAACCCTGACGCAAACCTAACCCTAACCATAACCATAACCCTAACCCTAACCGTAACGCAAACCTAACCCTACCAATAACACTAACACTAACCCTACCCTAACGCAAACCTAACCCTAGCCCTAACCCTAACCCTAACACAACCTAAAGCTAAACCTAACCCTAACTCGAAAACTAACATTAACCCTAACCCTAACCTAACCCTAACCCTAAACCTAACCCTAACCCTACCCTAACCCTAACACTAACCCTAACCCTTAACCTATTCCTAACCCTAACCCTGACGCAAACCTAACCCTAACCATAACCCTTACCCTAACCGTAACGCAATCCTAACAATAACACTAACACTAACCCTAACCCTAACCCTAACCCTAACGCAAACCTAACCCTAATCCTAACCCTAACTTTAACACAACCTAAATCTAAACCTAAACCTAACCCGAAACGTAATATTAACCCCAACCCTAACCTAACCCTAACCCTAACCCTAACCCTTACCATACCCTAACCCTAACCCTAACCCTAACACTAAACCTAACGAAAAGCCTAAAGCAAACTTAACCCTATCCCTAACCCTAACCCTATCGCAAACCTAACCCTAAACCTAAACCTAAACCTAACCCTAACCCTAACGCAAACCTAACCTTAACCCTAACCCTAACCCTAACCCTAACCCTAACCCTAACAGAAACATAACCCAAACCCTAACCCTAACCATAAACCTAACGCAAACCTAACACTAACCCTAACCATAAACCTAACACTAAACCTAACGCAAACCTAACCCTAAACCTAACCCTATCCCTAACCCTAACAATAAGGCAAAGCTAACCTTAAGCCTAACCCTAACCCTAACGCATACCTAACCCTAACCCTAACGCAAACCTAACCCTAAACCTAACCCTAACCCTAACCATAACCATAACCCTAACCCTAACCCTAACCCTAACACTAACCCTACAGAAACCTAACCCTAACTCTAACTCTATCCCTAAACCTAACGCAAACCTAACACTAACCCTAACCCTAAACCTAACCCTAACCCTAACGCAAACCTAACCCTAACCCTAACCCTAACCCTAACCCTAACACTAAGGCAAACTTAACCCTATCCCTAACCCTAACCCTAAACCTAACGCTAAACCTAATCCTAACCGTAACCCTGACGCAAACCGCACCCTAAAGATAACCATAACCCTAACCCTAACCGTAACGCAAACCTAACCCTAACACTAACACTAACCCTAACCCTAAACCTAACCCTAAACCTAACCATAACCCTAACTCAAACCTAACCCTAACCCTAACCCTAACCATAACCCTAACACTAACGCAAAGCTAACCCTAACCTTAACCCTAACCCTAACCCTAACGAATACCTAACCCTAACCCTTACCCTAACCCTAACGCAAACCTAACCCTAAACCTAAACCTAACCCTAAACATAACCCTAACCCTAACCCTAACCCTAACCCTAACCCTAACCCTAACCCTAACCTAAACCTAACCCTAACCCTAGCCCTAACCCTAACCGTAACCCTAACCCTAACCGTAACCCTAACCCTAACCCTAACACTAAACCTAGCCCTAACCCTAACCCTAACCCTAAACTCTAGCCCTAACCCTAACCCTAACCCTAACCCTAACCCTAACGCAAACCTAACCCTAACCCTAACCCTAACCCTAACCCAAACCCTAACCTTAACCCTAACCCTAACGCAAACCTAACCCTAAACCTAACCCTAACCTTAACCCTAACCCTAACCCTAATCCTAACCCTAACGCAAACCTAGCCCCAAACCTAACAATAACCCTAACCCTGAATCTAAGCCTAACCCTAAACCTAACCCAAAACCTAACCCTAACCCTAACCCTAACCCTAACCCTAACCCTAACCCTAACCTAACCCTAACCCTAACCCTAACCCTAACCTAACCCTAACACTAACACTAACCATAAAACTAAACCTAACCCTAACCCTAACCCTAACGCAAACCTAACCCTAACCCTAACCCTAAAACAAACCTAACCCTAACCCTAAACCTAATCCTAACCCTAATCCTGACGTAAACCTAACCCTAACCATATCCATAACCCTAACCTTAACCGTAACGCAAACCTAACCCTACCACTAACACTATCACTAACCCTAACCCTAACCCTAACGCAACCCTAACCCTAACCCTAACCCTAACCCTAACCCTAACCTTGACCCTAACCCTAACCCTAACGCAAACCTAACCCTAAACCTAACCCTAACCTTAACCCTAACCCTAACCCTAATCCTAACCCTAACGCAAACCTAGCCCTAAACCTAACATTAACCCTAACCCTAAACCTAAGCCTAACCCTAAACCTAACCCTAAACCTAACCCTAACCCTAACGCAAACCTAACCCTAACCCTAACCCTAACACTAACCATAACGCAAACCTAACCCTAAACGTAATCTAACCCTAACACTAACCCTAAACCTAACCCTAACACTAACAGAAACCTAACCCTAACCCTAACCCTGAATCTAACGCAAACCTAACACTAACCCTAACCCTAAACCTAACCCTAACCCTAACCTAACTCTAACCGTAACCCTAACCCTAACATAACCCTAACCCTAACCCTAACCCTAACCCTAACCCTAACCCTAACCCTAACGCATACCTAACCCTAACACTTACCCTAACCCTAAGGCAAACCTAACCCTAACCTAACCCTAACCCTAACCCTAACCCTAACCTAAACCTAAACCTAACCCTAAACCTAACACTAACCCTAACCCTAACCCTAACCCTAACGCAAACCTAACCCTAACCCTAACACTAAAACTAACCTAACCCTAACACTAACCTAAACCTAATCCTAACCCTAACCCTTACGCAAACATAACCCTAACCCTAACCATAACCCTAACCCTAACCATAACGCAAACATAACAATAACCCTAATCCTAACCCTAACCCTAAACCTAACCCTAACCCTAACCCTAACCTAACCCTATCCCTAAACCTAACCCTAACATAACCCTAACCCTAACCCTAACCCTAACCCTACCCTAACCCTAAACCTAACCTTATTTCTTATCCTAAACCTAACGAAAACCCTAACGCAAACCTAATCCAAACACTGACCCTAACCCTATTGCAAACCTAACCCTAACCCTAACCCTAACCCTAACCGTAACCCTAAACCTAACCCTAACCCTAAACTTAACCCTAAACCTAACCCTAACCCTAACCCTAACACAAACCAAACCCTAACCCTAACATTAACCCTAACCCTAACCTTAACCCTAAACCTAACCCTAACCCTAACCCTAACGCAAATCTAGCCCTAACCCTAACCCTAACCCTAACCCTAAAGCAAACCTAACCCTAAACCTAACCCTAACCCTAACAGAAACCTAACCCTAACCCTAACCCTAACCCTAAACCTAATGCAACCCTAACCCTAACCCTAACCCTAACCCTAAACCTAACCCTAACCCTAACCCTAATGCAAACCTAACCCTAACCCTAACCCTAACCCTAACCCTAACGCAAAGCTAACCCTAACCCTAACACTAACCCTAACCCTAACCCTAACGCATACCTAACCCTAACACTTACCCTAACCCTAAGGCAAAACTAACCCTAAACCTAACCCTAACCCTAACCCTAACCCTAACCCTAACCCAAAACCTAACCCTATCGCAAACCTAACCCTAATCCTAAACCTAACCCTAACCCTAATCGTAACGAAAACCTAACCCTAACCGTAACCCTAACACTAAAACTAACCCTAACCGTAACCCTAAAAGAAACCTAACCCTAACCCTAACCCTAAACCTAACGCAAACCTAACACTAACTCTAACCCTAAACCTCACCCTAAACCTAACCCTAACCCTAACGCAAACCTAACCATAAACCTAACCCTAACCCTAACCCTAACCCTAACCCTAACCCTAACCCTAACCGTAACATAACCCTAACCCTAACTTTAACCTAACCGTAACCTTAACCCTAACCCTAACCCTAGCCTAACCCTAACCCTAAACCTAATGCAAACCTAACACTAAC
>NC_142501.1:98643787-98646287 GCF_057876585.1 Rhinolophus sinicus
CCCTAAACCTAACCTTAACTCTAACCCTAAAGCATACCTAACCCTAACCCTTACCCTAACCCTAACCGTAACCTAACCCTAACCCTAACCCTAAACCTAACCTAACCCTAACGCTAACCCTGACGCAAACCTAACCCTAACCATAACCATAACCCTAACCCTAACCGTAACGCAAACCTAACCCTACCACTAACACTAACACTAACCCTACCCTAACGCAAACCTAACCCTAACTCTAACCCTAACCCTAACACAACCTAAAGCTAAACCTAACCCTAACTCGAAAACTAACATTAACCCTAACCCTAACCTAACCCTAACCCTAAACCTAACCCTAAACCTACCCTAACCCTAACTCTAACCCTAACCCTAACGAAAACCCTAACGCAAACCTAACCCAAACACTAACCCTAACCCTATCGCAAACCTAACCCTAATCCGAACCCTAACCCTAACCCTAACCCTAAACCTAACCCTAACCCTAACGCAAACCTAACCCTAACCCTAAAATTAACCCTAACCCTAACCCTAACCCTAAACCTAACCCTAACCCTAACCCTAACGCAAACCTAACCCTAAACCTAACCCTAACCCTAACCCTAACCCTAACCCTAACAGAAACCTAAACCTAACCCTAACCCTAACCCTAAACCTAACGCAAACCTAACCCTAACCCTAACACTTACGCAAACCTAACCTTAACCCTAACCATAACCCTAACCCTAACAGTAACGCAAACCTAACAATAACACTAACCCTAACCCTAACACTAACCCTAACGCAAACCTACCCCTAACCCTAACCATAACCCTAACACAACCTAAATCTAAACCTAACCCAAACCCGAAACCTAACATTAACCCTAACCCTAACATAACCCTAACCCTAAACCTAACCCTACCCTAACCCTAACCCTAACCCTAACCCTAACCCTAACCCTAAACATAACGAAAACCTACCACTAACCCTAACCCTAAACCTAACCATAACCCTAACTCAAACCTAACCCTAACCTTAACACTAATCATAACCCTAACACTAACGCAAAGCTAACCCTAACCTTAAACCTAACCCTAACCCTAACGAATACCTAACCCTAACCCTTACCCTAACCCTAACGCAAACCTAACCCTAAACCTAACCCTAACCCTAAACCTAACCCTAACCCTAACCCTAACCCTAACCCTAACCCTAACCCTAACCCTAGCCGTAACCCTAACCGTAACCCTAACCCTAACCGTAACCCTACCCTAACCCTAACACTAAACCTAACCCTAACCCTAACCCTAACCCTAACCCTAAACCCTAGCCCTAACCCTAACCCTAACCCTAACCCTAACCCTAACGCAAACCTAGCCCTAACCCTAACCCTAACCCTAACCATAACCATAACCCTAACCCTAACCCTAACCCTAACACTAACCCTACAGAAACCTAACCCTAACTCTAACTCTATCCCTAAACCTAACGCAAACCTAACACTAACCCTAACCCTAAACCTAACCCTAACCCTAACGCAAACCTAACCCTAACCCTAACCCTAACCCTAACCCTAACACTAAGGCAAACTTAACCCTATCCCTAACCCTAACCCTAAACCTAACGCTAAACCTAATCCTAACCGTAACCCTGACGCAAACCGCACCCTAAAGATAACCATAACCCTAACCCTAACCGTAACGCAAACCTAACCCTAACACTAACACTAACCCTAACCCTAAACCTAACCCTAAACCTAACCATAACCCTAACTCAAACCTAACCCTAACCCTAACCCTAACCATAACCCTAACACTAACGCAAAGCTAACCCTAACCTTAACCCTAACCCTAACCCTAACGAATACCTAACCCTAACCCTTACCCTAACCCTAACGCAAACCTAACCCTAAACCTAAACCTAACCCTAAACATAACCCTAACCCTAACCCTAACCCTAACCCTAACCCTAACCCTAACCTAAACCTAACCCTAACCCTAGCCCTAACCCTAACCGTAACCCTAACCCTAACCGTAACCCTAACCCTAACCCTAACACTAAACCTAGCCCTAACCCTAACCCTAACCCTAAACTCTAGCCCTAACCCTAACCCTAACCCTAACCCTAACCCTAACGCAAACCTAACCCTAACCCTAACCCTAACCCTAACCCAAACCCTAACCTTAACCCTAACCCTAACGCAAACCTAACCCTAAACCTAACCCTAACCTTAACCCTAACCCTAACCCTAATCCTAACCCTAACGCAAACCTAGCCCCAAACCTAACATTAACCCTAACCCTGAATCTAAGCCTAACCCTAAACCTAACCCAAAACCTAACCCTAACCCTAACCCTAACCCTAACCCTAACCCTAACCTAACCCTAACCCTAACCCTAACCCTAACCTAACCCTAACACTAACACTAACCATAAAACTAAACCTAACCCTAACACTAACCCTAACGCAAACCTAACCCTAACCCTAACCCTAAAACAAACCTAACCCTAACCCTAAACCT
>NC_142501.1:98651287-98673787 GCF_057876585.1 Rhinolophus sinicus
AACCCTAACCCTAACCCTAACCCTAAACCTAACCCTAACCCTAACCCTAACGCAAACCTAACCCTAAACCTAACCCTAACCCTAACCCTAACCCTAACCCTAACAGAAACCTAAACCTAACCCTAACCCTAACCCTAAACCTAACGCAAACCTAACCCTAACCCTAACACTTACGCAAACCTAACCTTAACCCTAACCATAACCCTAACCCGAACAGTAACGCAAACCTAACAATAACACTAACCCTAACCCTAACACTAACCCTAACGCAAACCTACCCCTAACCCTAACCATAACCCTAACACAACCTAAATCTAAACCTAACCCAAACCCGAAACCTAACATTAACCCTAACCCTAACATAACCCTAACCCTAAACCTAACCCTACCCTAACCCTAACCCTAACCCTAACCCTAACCCTAACCCTAAACATAACGAAAACCTACCACTAACCCTAACCCTAAACCTAACCATAACCCTAACTCAAACCTAACCCTAACCTTAACACTAATCATAACCCTAACACTAACGCAAAGCTAACCCTAACCTTAAACCTAACCCTAACCCTAACGAATACCTAACCCTAACCCTTACCCTAACCCTAACGCAAACCTAACCCTAAACCTAACCCTAACCCTAAACCTAACCCTAACCCTAACCCTAACCCTAACCCTAACCCTAACGCAAACCTAACCCTAACCCTAACCCTAACACTAACCATAACGCAAACCTAACCCTAAACCTATTCTAACCCTAACGCTAACCCTAAACCTAACCCTAACACTAACAGAAAATTAACCCTAACCCTAACCCTAAACCTAACGCAAACCTAACACTAACCCTAACCCTAAACCTAACACTAACCCTAACCTAACCCTAACCGTAACCCTTACCCTAACATAACCCTAACCTTAACCCTAACCCTAACCCTAACCCTAACCCTAACCCTAACCCTAACGCATACTTAACCCTAACACTTACCCTAACCCTAACGCAAACCTAACCCTAAACCTAACCCTAACCCTAACCCTAACCCTAACCCTAACCTAACCCTAACCCTAACCCTAACCCTATCCCTAAACTTAACCCTAACCCTAACCCTAATCCTAACGCAAACCTAACCCTAACCCTAACCCTAAAACAAACCAAACCCTAACCCTAACGCTAAACCAATCCTAACACTAACCCTTACACAAAATTAACCCTAACCCTAACCATAACCCTAACCCTAACCATAACGCAAACCTAACAATGACACTAACCCTAAACCTAACCCTAACCCTAACGCAAACCTAACCCTAACCCTAACCCTAACCCTATCGCAAACCTAACCCTAACCCTAAACCTAACCCCAACCCTAACCCTAACACAAACCTAACCCTAACCCTAACCCTAACCCTAACCCTAACACTAACACTAACGCTAACGCTAACCCTAACAGAAACCTAACCCTAACCCTAACCCTAACCCTAAACCTAACGCTAACCTAACACTAACCCTAACCCTAAACCTAACCCTAACCCTAACGCAAACCTAACCCTAACCCTAACCCTAACCCAAACCCTAACACTAACGCAAAGCGAACCTTAACCATAACCCTAAACCTAACCCTAACACATACCTAATCCTAACCCTTACCCTAACCCCAAAGCAAATCTAACCCTCACCCTAAACCTAACCCTAACCCTAACCCTAACCGTAACCTAACCTTAACCCTAACCCTAACCCTAACCTAACCCTAACCCTAAACCTAACCCTAACCCTAACCCTAACACTAACGCAAACCTATACCTAACCCTAACCCTAAAACAAACCTAATCCTAACCCTAACCCTAACCCTAACCGTAAACTTAACACTAACCATAACCCTAACCGTAACCCTATTCCTAACGCAAACTTAACCCTAACCGTAACACTAACACTAACCCTAACACTAAGGCAAAGCTAACCCTAAACCTAACCTTAACTCTAACCCTAAAGCATACCTAACCCTAACCCTTACCCTAACCCTAACCGTAACCTAACCCTAACCCTAACCCTAAACCTAACCTAACCCTAACGCTAACCCTGACGCAAACCTAACCCTAACCATAACCATAACCCTAACCCTAACCGTAACGCAAACCTAACCCTACCACTAACACTAACACTAACCCTACCCTAACGCAAACCTAACCCTAACTCTAACCCTAACCCTAACACAACCTAAAGCTAAACCTAACCCTAACTCGAAAACTAACATTAACCCTAACCCTAACCTAACCCTAACCCTAAACCTAACCCTAAACCTACCCTAACCCTAACTCTAACCCTAACCCTAACGAAAACCCTAACGCAAACCTAACCCAAACACTAACCCTAACCCTATCGCAAACCTAACCCTAATCCGAACCCTAACCCTAACCCTAACCCTAAACCTAACCCTAACCCTAACGCAAACCTAACCCTAACCCTAAAATTAACCCTAACCCTAACCCTAACCCTAAACCTAACCCTAACCCTAACCCTAACGCAAACCTAACCCTAAACCTAACCCTAACCCTAACCCTAACCCTAACCCTAACAGAAACCTAAACCTAATCCTAACCCTAACCCTAAACCTAACGCAAACCTAACCCTAACCTTAACACTTACGCAAACCTAACCTTAACCCTAACCATAACCCTAACCCTAACAGTAACGCAAACCTAACAATAACACTAACCCTAACCCTAACACTAACCCTAACGCAAACCTACCCCTAACCCTAACCATAACCCTAACACAACCTAAATCTAAACCTAACCCAAACCCGAAACCTAACATTAACCCTAACCCTAACATAACCCTAACCCTAAACCTAACCCTACCCTAACCCTAACCCTAACCCTAACCCTAACCCTAACCCTAAACATAACGAAAACCTACCACTAACCCTAACCCTAAACCTAACCATAACCCTAACTCAAACCTAACCCTAACCTTAACACTAATCATAACCCTAACACTAACGCAAAGCTAACCCTAACCTTAAACCTAACCCTAACCCTAACGAATACCTAACCCTAACCCTTACCCTAACCCTAACGCAAACCTAACCCTAAACCTAACCCTAACCCTAAACCTAACCCTAACCCTAACCCTAACCCTAACCCTAACCCTAACCCTAACCCTAGCCCTAACCCTAACCGTAACCCTAACCCTAACCGTAACCCTACCCTAACCCTAACACTAAACCTAACCCTAACCCTAACCCTAACCCTGACCCTAAACCCTAGCCCTAACCCTAACCCTAACCCTAACCCTAACCCTAACGCAAACCTAACCCTAACCCTAACCCTAACCCTAACCCTAACCTTGACCCTAACCCTAACGCAAACCTAACCCTAAACCTAACCCTAACCTTAACCCTAACCCTAACCCTAATCCTAACCCTAACGCAAACCTAGCCCTAAACCTAACATTAACCCTAACCCTAAACCTAAGCCTAACCCTAAACCTAACCCTAAACCTAACCCTAAACCTAACCCTAACCCTAACGCAAACCTAACCCTAACCCTAACCCTAACACTAACCATAACGCAAACCTAACCCTAAACCTATTCTAACCCTAACGCTAACCCTAAACCTAACCCTAACACTAACAGAAACCTAACCCTAACCCTAACCCTAAACCTAACGCAAACCTAACACTAACCCTAACCCTAAACCTAACACTAACCCTAACCTAACCCTAACCGTAACCCTTACCCTAACATAACCCTAACCTTAACCCTAACCCTAACCCTAACCCTAACCCTAACCCTAACCCTAACCCTAACGCATACTTAACCCTAACACTTACCCTAACCCTAACGCAAACCTAACCCTAAACCTAACCCTAACCCTAACCCTAACCCTAACCCTAACCTAACCCTAACCCTAACCCTAACCCTATCCCTAAACTTAACCCTAACCCTAACCCTAATCCTAACGCAAACCTAACCCTAACCCTAACCCTAAAACAAACCAAACCCTAACCCTAACGCTAAACCAATCCTAACACTAACCCTTACACAAAATTAACCCTAACCCTAACCATAACCCTAACCCTAACCATAACGCAAACCTAACAATGACACTAACCCTAAACCTAACCCTAACCCTAACGCAAACCTAACCCTAACCCTAACCCTAACCCTATCGCAAACCTAACCCTAACCCTAAACCTAACCCCAACCCTAACCCTAACACAAACCTAACCCTAACCCTAACCCTAACCCTAACCCTAACACTAACACTAACGCTAACGCTAACCCTAACAGAAACCTAACCCTAACCCTAACCCTAACCCTAAACCTAACGCTAACCTAACACTAACCCTAACCCTAAACCTAACCCTAACCCTAACGCAAACCTAACCCTAACCCTAACCCTAACCCAAACCCTAACACTAACGCAAAGCGAACCTTAACCATAACCCTAAACCTAACCCTAACACATACCTAATCCTAACCCTTACCCTAACCCCAAAGCAAATCTAACCCTCACCCTAAACCTAACACTAACCCTAACCCTAACCGTAACCTAACCTTAACCCTAACCCTAACCCTAACCTAACCCTAACCCTAAACCTAACCCTAACCCTAACCCTAACACTAACGCAAACCTATACCTAACCCTAACCCTAAAACAAACCTAACCCTAACCCTAACCCTAACCCTAACCGTAAACTTAACACTAACCATAACCCTAACCGTAACCCTATTCCTAACGCAAACTTAACCCTAACCGTAACACTAACACTAACCCTAACACTAAGGCAAAGCTAACCCTAAACCTAACCTTAACTCTAACCCTAAAGCATACCTAACCCTAACCCTTACCCTAACCCTAACCGTAACCTAACCCTAACCCTAACCCTAAACCTAACCTAACCCTAACGCTAACCCTGACGCAAACCTAACCCTAACCATAACCATAACCCTAACCCTAACCGTAACGCAAACCTAACCCTACCACTAACACTAACACTAACCCTACCCTAACGCAAACCTAACCCTAACTCTAACCCTAACCCTAACACAACCTAAAGCTAAACCTAACCCTAACTCGAAAACTAACATTAATCCTAACCCTAACCTAACCCTAACCCTAAACCTAACCCTAAACCTACCCTAACCCTAACTCTAACCCTAACCCTAACGAAACCCTAACGCAAACCTAACCCAAACACTAACCCTAACCCTATCGCAAACCTAACCCTAATCCGAACCCTAACCCTAACCCTAACCCTAAACCTAACCCTAACCCTAACGCAAACCTAACCCTAACCCTAAAATTAACCCTAACCCTAACCCTAACCCTAAACCTAACCCTAACCCTAACCCTAACGCAAACCTAACCCTAAACCTAACCCTAACCCTAACCCTAACCCTAACCCTAACAGAAACCTAAACCTAATCCTAACCCTAACCCTAAACCTAACGCAAACCTAACCCTAACCTTAACACTTACGCAAACCTAACCTTAACCCTAACCATAACCCTAACCCTAACAGTAACGCAAACCTAACAATAACACTAACCCTAACCCTAACACTAACCCTAACGCAAACCTACCCCTAACCCTAACCATAACCCTAACACAACCTAAATCTAAACCTAACCCAAACCCGAAACCTAACATTAACCCTAACCCTAACATAACCCTAACCCTAAACCTAACCCTACCCTAACCCTAACCCTAACCCTAACCCTAACCCTAACCCTAAACATAACGAAAACCTACCACTAACCCTAACCCTAAACCTAACCATAACCCTAACTCAAACCTAACCCTAACCTTAACACTAATCATAACCCTAACACTAACGCAAAGCTAACCCTAACCTTAAACCTAACCCTAACCCTAACGAATACCTAACCCTAACCCTTACCCTAACCCTAACGCAAACCTAACCCTAAACCTAACCCTAACCTTAAACCTAACCCTAACCCTAACGAATACCTAACCCTAACCCTTACCCTAACCCTAACGCAAACCTAACCCTAAACCTAACCCTAACCCTAAACCTAACCCTAACCCTAACCCTAACCCTAACCCTAACCCTAACCCTAACCCTAGCCCTAACCCTAACCGTAACCCTAACCCTAACCGTAACCCTACCCTAACCCTAACACTAAACCTAACCCTAACCCTAACCCTAACCCTGACCCTAAACCCTAGCCCTAACCCTAACCCTAACCCTAACCCTAACCCTAACGCAAACCTAACCCTAACCCTAACCCTAACCCTAACCCTAACCTTGACCCTAACCCTAACGCAAACCTAACCCTAAACCTAACCCTAACCTTAACCCTAACCCTAACCCTAATCCTAACCCTAACGCAAACCTAGCCCTAAACCTAACATTAACCCTAACCCTAAACCTAAGCCTAACCCTAAACCTAACCCTAAACCTAACCCTAAACCTAACCCTAACCCTAACGCAAACCTAACCCTAACCCTAACCCTAACACTAACCATAACGCAAACCTAACCCTAAACCTATTCTAACACTAACGCTAACCCTAAACCTAACCCTAACACTAACAGAAACCTAACCCTAACCCTAACCCTAAACCTAACGCAAACCTAACACTAACCCTAACCCTAAACCTAACACTAACCCTAACCTAACCCTAACCGTAACCCTTACCCTAACATAACCCTAACCTTAACCCTAACCCTAACCCTAACCCTAACCCTAACCCTAACCCTAACGCATACTTAACCCTAACACTTACCCTAACCCTAACGCAAACCTAACCCTAAACCTAACCCTAACCCTAACCCTAACCCTAACCCTAACCTAACCCTAACCCTAACCCTAACCCTATCCCTAAACTTAACCCTAACCCTAACCCTAATCCTAACGCAAACCTAACCCTAACCCTAACCCTAAAACAAACCAAACCCTAACCCTAACGCTAAACCAATCCTAACACTAACCCTTACACAAAATTAACCCTAACCCTAACCATAACCCTAACCCTAACCATAACGCAAACCTAACAATGACACTAACCCTAAACCTAACCCTAACCCTAACGCAAACCTAACCCTAACCCTAACCCTAACCCTATCGCAAACCTAACCCTAACCCTAAACCTAACCCCAACCCTAACCCTAACACAAACCTAACCCTAACCCTAACCCTAACCCTAACCCTAACACTAACACTAACGCTAACGCTAACCCTAACAGAAACCTAACCCTAACCCTAACCCTAACCCTAAACCTAACGCTAACCTAACACTAACCCTAACCCTAAACCTAACCCTAACCCTAACGCAAACCTAACCCTAACCCTAACCCTAACCCAAACCCTAACACTAACGCAAAGCGAACCTTAACCATAACCCTAAACCTAACCCTAACACATACCTAATCCTAACCCTTACCCTAACCCCAAAGCAAATCTAACCCTCACCCTAAACCTAACACTAACCCTAACCCTAACCGTAACCTAACCTTAACCCTAACCCTAACCCTAACCTAACCCTAACCCTAAACCTAACCCTAACCCTAACCCTAACACTAACGCAAACCTATACCTAACCCTAACCCTAAAACAAACCTAACCCTAACCCTAACCCTAACCCTAACCGTAAACTTAACACTAACCATAACCCTAACCGTAACCCTATTCCTAACGCAAACTTAACCCTAACCGTAACACTAACACTAACCCTAACACTAAGGCAAAGCTAACCCTAAACCTAACCTTAACTCTAACCCTAAAGCATACCTAACCCTAACCCTTACCCTAACCCTAACCGTAACCTAACCCTAACCCTAACCCTAAACCTAACCTAACCCTAACGCTAACCCTGACGCAAACCTAACCCTAACCATAACCATAACCCTAACCCTAACCGTAACGCAAACCTAACCCTACCACTAACACTAACACTAACCCTACCCTAACGCAAACCTAACCCTAACTCTAACCCTAACCCTAACACAACCTAAAGCTAAACCTAACCCTAACTCGAAAACTAACATTAATCCTAACCCTAACCTAACCCTAACCCTAAACCTAACCCTAAACCTACCCTAACCCTAACTCTAACCCTAACCCTAACGAAACCCTAACGCAAACCTAACCCAAACACTAACCCTAACCCTATCGCAAACCTAACCCTAATCCGAACCCTAACCCTAACCCTAACCCTAAACCTAACCCTAACCCTAACGCAAACCTAACCCTAACCCTAAAATTAACCCTAACCCTAACCCTAACCCTAAACCTAACCCTAACCCTAACCCTAACGCAAACCTAACCCTAAACCTAACCCTAACCCTAACCCTAAACCTAACCCTAACAGAAACCTAAACCTAACCCTAACCCTAACCCTAAACCTAACGCAAACCTAACCCTAACCCTAACACTTACGCAAACCTAACAATAACACTAACGCTAACCCTAACACTAACCCTAACGCAAACCTACCCCTAACCCTAACCATAACCCTAACACAACCTAAATCTTAACCTAACCCAAACCCGAAACCTAACATTAACCCTAACCCTAACATAACCCTAACCCTAAACCTAACCCTACCCTAACCCTAACCCTAACCCTAACCCTAACCCTAACCATAAACATAACGAAAACCTAACACTAACCCTAACCCTAAACCTAACCATAACCCTAACTCAAACCTAACCCTAACCTTAACACTAATCATAACCCTAACACTAACGCAAAGCTAACCCTAACCTTAAACCTAACCCTAACCCTAACGAATACCTAACCCTAACCCTTACCCTAACCCTAACGCAAACCTAACCCTAAACCTAACCCTAACCCTAAACCTAACCCTAACCCTAACCCTAACCCTAACCCTAACCCTAACCCTAACCCTAACCCTAGCCCTAACCCTAACCGTAACCCTAACCCTAACCGTAACCCTACCCTAACCCTAACACTAAACCTAACCCTAACCCTAACCCTAACCCTAAACCCTAGCCCTAACCCTAACCCTAACCCTAACCCTAACGCAAACCTAACCCTAACCCTAACCCTAACACTAACCCTAACCTTGACCCTAACCCTAACGCAAACCTAACCCTAAACCTAACCCTAACCTTAACCCTAACCCTAACCCTAATCCTAACCCTAACGCAAACCTAGCCCTAAACCTAACATTAACCCTAACCCTAAACCTAAGCCTACCCCTAAACCTAACCCTAAACCTAACCCTAAACCTAACCCTAACCCTAACGCAAACCTAACCCTAACCCTAACCCTAACACTAACCATAACGCAAACCTAACCCTAAACCTAATCTAACCCTAACGCTAACCCTAAAACTAACCCTAACACTAACAGAAACCTAACCCTAACCCTAACCCTAAACCTAACGCAAACCTAACACTAACCCTAACCCTAAACCTAACACTAACCCTAACCTAACCCTAACCGTAACCCTTACCCTAACATAACCCTAACCTTAACCCTAACCCTAACCCTAACCCTAACCCTAACCCTAACCCTAACCCTAACCCTAACGCATACTTAACCCTAACACTTACCCTAACCCTAACGCAAACCTAACCCTAAACCTAACCCTAACCCTAACCCTAACCCTAACCCTAACCTAACCCTAACCCTAACCCTAACCCTGTCCCTAAACTTAACCCTAACCCTAACCCTAATCCTAACGCAAACCTAACCCTAACCCTAACCCTAAAACAAACCAAACCCTAACCCTAACGCTAAACCAATCCTAACCCTAACCCTTACACAAAACTAACCCTAACCCTAACCATAACCCTAACCCTAACCATAACGCAAACCTAACAATGACACTAACCCTAAACCTAACCCTAACCCTAACGCAAACCTAACCCTAACCCTAACCCTAACCCTATCGCAAACCTAACCCTAACCCTAAACCTAACCCCAACCCTAACCCTAACACAAACCTAACCCTAACCCTAACCCTAACCCTAACCCTAACCCTAACACTAACACTAACGCTAACGCTAACCCTAACAGAAACCTAACCCTAACCCTAACCCTAACCCTAAACCTAACGCTAACCTAACACTAACCCTAACCCTAAACCTAACCCTAACCCTAACGCAAACCTAACCCTAACCCTAACCCTAACCCAAACCCTAACACTAACGCAAAGCGAACCTTAACCATAACCCTAAACCTAACCCTAACACATGCCTAATCCTAACCCTTACCCTAACCCCAAAGCAAATCTAACCCTCACCCTAAACCTAACCCTAACCCTAACCCTAACCGTAACCTAACCTTAACCCTACCCCTAACCCTAACCTAACCCTAACCCTAAACCTAACCCTAACCCTAACCCTAACACTAACGCAAACCTATACCTAACCCTAACCCTAAAACAAACCTAACCCTGACCCTAACCCTAACCCTTAACCTATTCCTAACCCTAACCCTGACGCAAACCTAACCCTAACCATAACCCTTACCCTAACCGTAACGCAATCCTAACAATAACAGTAACACTAACCCTAACCCTAACCCTAACGCAAACCTAACCCTAATCCTAACCCTAACTTTAATACAACCTAAATCTAAACCTAAACCTAACCCGAAACGTAATATTAACCCCAACCCTAACCTAACCCTAACCCTAACCCTAACCCTTACCATACCCTAACCCTAACCCTAACCCTAACACTAAACCTAACGAAAAGCCTAAAGCAAACTTAACCCTATCCCTAACCCTAACACTATCGCAAACCTAAACCTAAACCTAAACCTAAACCTAACCCTAACCCTAACGCAAACCTAACCTTAACCCTAACCCTAACCCTAACCCTAACCCTAACCCTAACAGAAACCTAAACCTAACCCTAACCCTAACCATAAACCTAACGCAAACCTAACACTAACCGTAACCCTAAACCTAATACTAAACCTAACGAAACTTAACCCTAAACCTAACCCTATCCCTAACCCTAACACTAAGGCAAAGCTAACCCTAACCCTAACCCTAACCCTAACGCACACCTAACCCTAACACTTACCCTAACCCTAACGCAAACCTAACCCTAAACCTAACCCTAACCCTAACCATAACCATAACCCTAACCCTAACCCTAACCCTAACCCTACAGAAACCTAACCCTAACCCTAACCCTAACACTAAACCTAATGCAAACCTAAAACTAACCCTAACCCTAAACCTAACCCTAACCCTAACGCAAACCTAAACCTAACCCTAACCCTAACCCTAACCCTAACACTAAGGCAAACTTAACCTATCCCTAACCCTAAAACAAACCTAACCCTAACCCTAAACCTAACGCTAAACCTAATCCTAACCGTAACCCTGACGCAAACATCACCCTAAAGATAACCATAACCCTAACCCTAACCGTAACGCAAACCTAACCTAACACTAACACTAACCCTAACCCTAACCCTAACCCTAACGGAAACCTAACCCTAACCCTAACCCTAACCCTAACACAATCTAAACCTAAACCTAACACTAACTCGAAAACTAACATTAACCCTAACCATACCCTAACCCTAACCCTAACCGGAACCCTAACCCTAACCCTAAACCTAACGAAAACCCTAAAGCAAACCTAATCCAAACACTAACCCTAACCCTATCGCAAACCTAACCCTTACCCTAACCCTAACCCTAAACCTAACCCTAACACTAACGCAAAGCTAACCCTAACCCTAACCCTAACCCTAACCCTAACGCATACCTAACCCTAATACTTACCCTAACCCTAACGCAAACCTAATCCTAAACCTAACCCTAACCCTAACCCTAACCCTAACCCTAACCCTAACCCTAACCTAACCCTAATCCTAACCCTAACCTAACGCTAACCCTAACCCTAACCCTAAACCTAACCCTAACCTTAACCCTAACCCTAACGCAAACCTAACCCTAACCCTAACCCTAAAACAAACCAAACCCTAACCCTAAACCTAAACCTAATCCTAACCCTAACCCTTAAGCAAAATTAACCCTAACCCTAACCATAACCCTAACCCTAACCATAACGCAAACCTAACAATGACACTAACCCTAACCATAACCCTAACCATAACACTAACGCAAACCTAACCCTAACCCTAAACCTAACCCTATCGCAAACCTAACCCTAACCCTAAACCTAACCCTAACCCTAACCCTAACACAAACTTAACCCTAACCCTAACCCTAACCCTAACCCTAACATTAACGCTAACCCTAACAGAAACCTAACCCTAACCCTAATCCTAACCCTAAACCTAACGCTAACCTAACACTAACCCTAACCCTATACCTAACCCTAACCCTAACGCAAACCTAACCCTAACCATAACCCTAACCCAAACCATAACACTAACGCAAAGCTAACCCTAACCATAACCCTAACCCTAACCCTAACACATACCTAATCCTAACCCTTACCCTAACCCTAACGCAAACCTAACCGTAACCCTAACCCTAACCCTAACCCTAACCCTAACCCTAAACCTAACCCTAACACTAACGCAAAGCTAACCCTAACCATAACCCTAACCCTAACCCTAACGCATATCTAACCCTAAAACTTACCCTAACCCTAACGCAAACCTAACCCTAAACCTAACCCTAACCCTAACCCTAACCCTAACCCTAACCTAACCCTAAACCTAACCCTAACCTAACCCTAACCCTAACCCTAACCCTAACCCTAACCCTAACCCTAACCCTAACCCTAACCCTAAACCTAACCCAAACACTAACGCAAAGCTAACCCTAACCCTAACCCTAACCCTAACCCTAACCCTAACCCTAACGCATACCTAACCCTAACACTTACCCTAACCCTAACGCAAAGCTAACCCTAAACCTAACCCTAACCCTAACCCTAACCCTAACCCTAACCCTAACCTAACCCTAACCCTAACCCTAACCTAACCCTAACCCTAAACCTAACCCTAACCCTAACCCTAACCCTAACGCAAACCTAACCCTAACCCTAACCCTAAAACAAACCAAACCCTAACCCTAACCCTAAACCTAATCCTAACCCTAACCCTTAAGCAAAACTAACCCTAACCCTAACCATAACCCTAACCCTAACCATAACGCAAACCTAACAATAACACTAATCCTAACCCTAACCCTAACCGTAACGCAAACCTAACCCTAACACTAACACTAACCCTAACGCTAACCCTAATGCAAACCTAACCCTAACCCTAACCCTAACCCTAACCCTAACGCAAACCTAAACCTAACCCTAACCCAAACCCTAACACTAACGCAAATCTAACACTAACCATAACCCTAACCCTACCCTAACACATACCTAATCCTAACCCTTAACCTAACCCTAACGCAAACCTAACCCTAACCCTAACCCTAACCCTAACCCAAACCCTAACCGTAACCTAACCCTAACTCTAACCCTAACCCTAACCTAACCCTAAATCTAACCCTAACCCTAACCTTAACTCAAACCTAAAACTAACCCTAACACTAAAACAAACCTAACCCTAACCCTAACCCTAAACCTATTCCTAACCCTAACCCTGACGCAAATCAAACCCTAACCATAACCCTTACCCTAACCGTAACGCAAACCTAACAATAAGACTAACCCTAACCCTAACCCTAACCCTAACCGTAACCCTAACCTAAAAATAACCCTAATCCTAACCCTAACCATAACCCTAACCCTAACCCTAACCCTAAACCTAACACTAACACTAACGCAAACCTAACCCTAAACCTAACCCTAACCCTAACCCTAACACTAAGGCAAAGCTAACCCTAAACCTATCCCTAACCCTAACGCATACCTAAACCCTAACCCTTACCCTAACCTTTAAGCAAACCTAACCCTAAACCTAACCCTAAAACTAACCCTAACCCTAACCCTAACCCTAACCCTAACCTAACCCTATCCCTAACCCTAACCCTAACCTAACCCTAACCCTAACCCTAACCCTAAACCTAACCCTACCCTAACCCTAAACCTAACCTTATTTCTTATCCTAAACCTAACGAAAACCCTAACGCAAACCTAATCCAAACACTAACCCTAACCCTATCGCAAACCTAACCCTAACCCTAACCCTAACCCTAACCCTAACCCTAACCCTAACCCTAACCCTAACACTAACGCATACCTAACCCTAACCCTTACCCTAACCCTAACGCAAACCTAACCCTAAACCTAACCCTAACCCTAACCATAACCATAACCCTAACCCTAACCCTAACCCTAACCCTACAGAAACCTAACCCTAACCCTAACCCTAAAACAAACCAAACCCTAACCCTAACGCTAAACCAATCCTAACCCTAACCCTTACACAAAACTAACCCTAACCCTAACCCTAACCCTAACCCTAACCCAAACGCAAACTTAACCCTAACCCTAACCCTAACCCTATCGCAAACCTAACCCTAACCCTAAACCTAACCCCAACCCTAACCCTAACACAAACCTAAACCTAACCCTAACCCTAACCCTAACCCTAACCCCAACCCTAACCCTAACCCTAACACTAACGCTAACCATAACAGAAACCTAACCCTAACCCTAACCCTAACCCTAAACCTAATGCTAACCTAACACTAACCCTAACCTTAAAACTAAACCTAACCCTAACGCAAACCTAACCCTAACCCTAACCCTAACCCAAACCCTAACACTAACGCAAAGCGAAACTTAACCATAACCCTAAACCTAACCCTAACACATACCTAATCCTAACCCTTACCCTAACCCCAACGCAAATCTAACCCTCACTCTAAACCTAACCCTTACCCTAACCCTAACCGTAACCTAACCCTAACCCTAACCCTAACCCTAACCCTAACCTAACCCTAACCCTAAACCTAACCCTAACCCTAATCCTAACACTAACGCAAACCTATACCTAACCCTAACCCTAAAACAAACCTAACCCTAACCTTAACCCTAACCCTTAACCTATTCCTAACCCTAACCCTGACGCAAACCTAACCCTAACCATAACCCTTACCCTAACCGTAACGCAATCCTAAAAATAACACTAACACTAACCCAAACCCTAACCTAACCCTAACGCAAACCTAACCCTAATCCTAACCCTAACTTTAACACAACCTAAATCTAAACCTAAACCTAACCCGAAACGTAATATTAAACCCAACCCTAACCTAACCCTAACCCTACCCCTAACCCTTTCCATACCCTAACCCTAACCCTAACCCTAACACTAAACCTAACGAAAAGCCTAAAGCAAACTTAACCCTATCCCTAACCCTAACCCTATCGCAAACCTAACCCTAAACCTAAACCTAAACCTAACCCTAACCCTAACGCAAACCTAACCTTAACCCTAACCCTAACCCTAACCCTAACCCTAACCCTAACAGAAACCTAAACCTAACCCTAACCCTAACCATAAACCTAACGCAAACCTAACACTAACCATAACCCTAAACCTAACACTAACCCTAACGCAAACCTAACCCTAAACCTAACCCTATCCCTAACCCTAACACTAAGGCAAAGCTAACCCTAACCCTAACCCTAACCCTAACGCATACCTAACCCTAACCCTTACCCTAACCCTAACGCAAACCTAACCCTAAACCTAACCCTAACCCTAACCATAACCATAACCCTAACCCTAACCCTAACCCTAACCCTACAGAAACCTAACCCTAACCCTAAACCTAACCCTAAACCTAACGCAAACCTAACACTAACCCTAACCCTAAACCTAACCCTAACCCTAACGCAAACCTAACCCTAACCTTAACCCTAACCCTAACCCTAACACTAAGGCAAACTTAACCCTATCCCTAACCCTAAAACAAACCTAACCCTAACCCTAACCCTAACGCATACCTAACCCTAACACTTACACTAACCCTAACGCAAACCTAACCCTAAACCTAACCCTAACCCTAACCCTAACCCTAACCTAACCCTAACCCTAACCCTAACCTAACCCTAACCCTAACCCTAACCCTAAACCTAACCCTAACCCTAACCCTAACCCTAACCCTAACCCAAACCTAACCCTAACCCTAACCCGAAAACAAACCAAACCCTAACCCTAACCCTAAACCTAATCCTAACCCTAACCCTTAAGCAAAATTAACCCTACCCTAACCATAACCCTAACCCTAACCATAACGCAAACCTAACAATGACACTAACCCTAACCCTAACCCTAACCCTAACGCAAACCTAACCCTAACCCTAAACCTAACCCTATCGCAAACCTAACCCTAACCCTAAACCTAACCCTAACCCTAACCCTAACACAAACTTAACCCTAACCCTAACCCTAAACCTAACATTAACGCTAACCCTAACAGAAACCTAACCCTAACCCTAACCCTAACCCTAAACCTAACGCTAACCTAACACTAACCCTAACCCTAACCCTAAACCTAACCCTAACCCTAACGCAAACCTAACCCTAACCCTAACCCTAACCCAAACCATAACACTAACGCAAAGCTAACCCTAACCATAACCCTAACCCTAACCCTAACACATACCTAATCCTAAACCTTACCCTAACCCTAACGCAAACCTAACCGTAACCCTAACCCTAACCCTAACCCTAACCCTAAACCTAACCCTAACACTAACGCAAAGCTAACCCTAACCCTAACCCTAACCCTAACCCTAACGCAAACCTAACCCTAACCCTAACCCTATTGCAAACCTAACCCTATCCCTAAACCTAACCCTAACCCTAACCCTAACACAAACCTAACCCCAACCCTAACCCTAACCCTAACCCTAACACTAACGCTAACCCTAACAGAAACCGAACCCTAACCCTAACCCTAACCCTAAACCTATCGCTAACCTAACACTAACCCTAACCCTAAACCTAATCCTAACCCTAACCCTAACCCTAACCCTAACGCATACCTAACCCTAACACTTACCCTAACCCTAAGGCAAAACTAACCCTAAACCTAACCCTAACCCTAACCCTAACCCTTTCCCTAACCTAACCCTAACCCTAACCCTAACCCTAACACTAACCCTAACCCTAACCCTAACCCTCACCCTAACCCTACAGAAACCTAACCCTAACCCTAACCCTAACCCTAAACCTAACGCAAAACTAACAATAACCCTAACCCTAAACCTAACCATAACCCTAATGCAAACCTAACCCTAACCCTAACCCTAACCCTAACACTAAGGCAAAGCTAACCCTAACCCTAACCCTAACCCTAACCCTAACGCAAACCTAACCCTAACCCTAACCCTAAAACAAACCTAACCCTAACCCTAAACCTAACGCTAAACCTAATCCTAACCGTAACCCTGACGCAAACCTCACCCTAAAGATAACCATAACCCTAACCCTAACCGTAACGCAAACCTAACCCTAACACTAACACTAACCCTAACCCTAACCCTAATGCAAACCTAACCCTAACCCTAACCCTAACCCTAACCCTAACCCTAACGCATACCTAAACCTAACCCTAACCCAAACCCTAACACTAACACAAATCTAACACTAACCATAACCCTAACTCTAACCCTAACACATACCTAATCCTAACCCTTACCCTAACCCTAACGCAAACCTAACCCTAACCCTAACCGTAACCTAACCCTAATTCTAACCCTAAACCTAACCTAACCCTAACCCTAACCCTAACCTTAACCCTAACCCTAACGCAAACCTAAACCTAACCCTAAACATAAAACAAACCTAACCCTAACCCTAACCCTAAACCTATTCCTAACCCTAACCCTGACGCAAATCAAACCCTAACCATAACCCTTACCCTAACCGTAACGCAAACCTAACAATAAGACTAACCCTAACCCTAACCCTAACCCTAACCGTAACCCTAACCTAAAAATAACGCTAATCCTAACCCTAACCCTAACCCTAACCCTAACCCTAACCCTAAACCTAACACTAACACTAACGCAAACCTAACCCTAAACCTAACCCTAACCCTAACCCTAACACTAAGGCAAAGCTAACCCTAAAACTATCCCTAACCCTAACGCATACCTAACCCTACCCTTACCCTAACCTTAAAGGAAACCTAACCATAAACCTAACCCTAAACCTAACCCTAACCCAAACCCTAACCCTTACCCTAACCTAACCTATCCCTAACCCTAACCCTAACCTAACCCTAACCCTAAACCTAACCCTAATCCTAACCCTAACCGTAACCTAACCCTAACCCTAACCCTAACCCAAAACTAACCCTAACCCTAAACCTAACCCTAACCCTAACCCTAACACTAACGCAAACCTATACCTAACCCTAACCATAAAACAAACCTAACCCTAACCTTAACCCTAACCCTTAACCTATTCCTAACCCTAACACTGACGCAAACCTAACCCTAACCATAACCCTTACCCTAACCGTAACGCAATCCTAACAATAACACTAACACTAACCCTAACCCTAACCCTAACCCTAACCCTAAAGCAAACCTAACACTAATGCTAACCCTAACTTTAACACAACCTAAATCTAAACCTAAACCTAACCCGAAACGTAATATTAACCCCAACCCTAACCTAACCCTAACCCTAACCCTAACCCTTACCATACCCTAACCCTAACCCTAACCCTAACACTAAACCTAACGAAAAGCCTAAAGCAAACTTAACCCTATCCCTAACCCTAACCCTATCGCAAACCTAACCCTAAACCTAAACCTAAACCTAACCCTAACCCTAACGCAAACCTAACCTTAACCCTAACCCTAACCCTAACCCTAACCCTAAAAGAAACCTAACCCTAACACTATCCCTAACCCTCACACTAAGGCAAAGCTAACCCTAATCCTAACCCTAACCCTAACGCATACCTAACCCTAACCCTTACCCTAACCCTAACGCAAACCTAACCCTAACCCTAACCCTAACCCTAACCCTAACCCTAATCCTAACCCTAACCCTAACCCTAACCCTAACCCTAACCCTTACCCTAACCTAACCCTATCCCTAACCCTAACCCTAACCTAACCCTAACCCTAACCCTAACCCTAACCATACCCTAACCCTAAACCTAGCCTTATTTCTTATCCTAAACCTAACGAAAACCCTAACGCAAACCTAATCCAAACACTAACCCTAACCCTATCGCAAACCTAACCCTAAACCTAACCCTAACCCTAACCCTAACCCTAACCCGAACGCTAACCCTACAGAAACCTAACCCTAACCCTAACCCTAACCCTAAACCTAACGCAAACCTAACACTAACCCTAACCATAAACCTAACCCTAACCCTAACGCAAACCTAACCCTAACCCTAACCCTAACCCTAACCCTAACACTAAGGCAAACTTAACCCTATCCCTAACCCTAAAACAAACCAAACCCTAACCCTAAACCTAACGCTAAACCTAATCCTAACCGTAACCCTGACGCAAACCTCACCCTAAAGATAACCATAACCCTAACCCTAACCGTAACGCAAACCTAACCCTAACACTAACACTAACCCTAACCCTAACCCTAACGGAAACCTAACTCTAACCCTAACCCTAACACAATCTAAACCTAAACCTAACCCTAACTCGAAAACTAACATTAACCCTAACCATACCCTAACCCTAATCATAACCCTAACCCTAACCCTAACCCTAAACCTAACGAAAACCCTAACGCAAACCTAATCCAAACACTAACCCTAACCCTATCGCAAACCTAACCCTAAACCTAACCCTAACACTAAACCTAACCCTAACACTAACGCAAAGCTAACCGTAACCCTAACCCTAACCCTAACCCTAACCCTAACGCATACCTAACCCTAACACTTACCCTAACCCTAACCCTAACGCAAACCTAACCCTAAACCTAACCCTAACCCTAACCCTAACCCTAACCCTAACCTAACCCTAACCCTAACCCTAACCTAACCCTAACCCTAACCCTAACCCTAAACCTAACCCTAACCCTAACCTAACCCTAATGCAAACCTAACCCTAACCCTAACCCTGAAACAAACCAAACCCTAACCCTAACCCTAAACCTAATCCTAACCCTAACCCTTAAGCAAAATTAACCCTAACCCTTACCATAACCCTAACCCTAACCATAACGCTAACCTAACAATGACACTAACCCTTACCCTAACCCTAACCCTAACGCAAACCTAACCCTAACCCTAAACCTAACCCTAACCCTAACACTAACAAAAACTTAACCCTATCCCTAACCCTAACCCTAACATTAACGCTAACCCTAACAGAAACCTAACCCTAACCCTAACCCTAACCCTAAACCTAACGCTAACCTAACACTAACCCTAACCCTAAAGCTAACCCTAACCCTAACGCAAACCTAACCCTAACCCTAACCCTAACCCAAACCATAACACTAACGCAAAGCTAACCCTAACCATAACCCTAACCCTAACCCTAACACATACATAATCCTAACCCTTACCCTAACACTAACGCAAACCTAACCGTAACCCTAACCCTAACCCTAAACCTAACCCTAACCCTAACCCTAACCCTAACCCTAACCCTAACGCATACCTAACCCTAACACTTACCCTAACCCTAACGCAAACCTAACCCTAAACCTATCCCTAACCCTAACCCTAACCCTAACCCTAACCCTAACCCTAACCTAACCCTAACCCTAACACTAACATAACCCTAACCCTAACCCTAACCCTAACCCTAACCCTAAACCTAAACCTAACCCTAACACTAACGCAAAGCTAACCCTAACCCTAACCCTAACCCTAACCCTAACCCTAACGCATACCTAACCCTAACACTTACCCTAACCCTAACGCAAACCTAACCCTAACCCTAACCTAACCCTAACTCTTACCCTAACCTAACGCAAACCTAACCCTAACCCTAACCCTAACCCTAACGCATACCTAACCCTACCCTTACCCTAGCCCTAACGGAAACCTATCCCTAAACCTAACCCTAACCTTAACCCTAACCCTAAACCTAACGCTAACCCTAACGCAAACCTAACCCTAACCCTACCCCTAACCCTAACCCTAACACTAACGCAAAGCTAACCCTTACACTAACCCTAACCCTAACCATAACGCATACCTAAACCTAACCCTTACCCTAACCTTAACGCAAAACTAACGCTAAACCTAACCCTAACCCTAACCCTAACGCTAACCCTAACCCTAACCCTAACCCTACCCTAACCCTAACCCTAACCCTAACACTAACCCTAACCCTAACCCTAACGCAAACCTAACCCTAAACCTAACCCTAACCCTAACCCTAACCCTAACCCTAACCCTAACCCTAGCCCTAACCCTAAACCTAACCCTAACCCTAACCCTAACCCTAACGCATACCTAACCCTAACACTTACCCTAACCCTAACCCTAACGCAAACCTAACCTTAAACCTAACCCTAACCCTAACCCTAAACCCTAACCCTAACCTAACCCTAACCCTAACCCTAACCTAACCCTAACCCTAACCCTAACCCTAAATCTAACCCTAACCCTAACCCTAACCCTAACGCAAACCTAACCCTAACCCTAACCCTAAAACAAACCAAACCCTAACCCTAACCCTAAACCTATCCTAACCCTAACCCTTAAGCAAAATTAACCCTAACCCTAACCCTAACCCTAACCCTAAACCTAACCCTAACACTAACGCAAAGCTAACTCTAACCCTAACCCTAACCCTAACCGTAACCCTAACGCATACTTAACCCTAACACTTACCCTAACCCTAACGCACACCTAACCCTAAACCTAACCCTAACCCTAACCCTAACCCTAACCCTAACCTAACCCTAACACTTACCCTAAACTAACGCACACCTAACCCTAACCTTAACCCTAACCCTAACGCATACCTAACCCTACCCTTACCCTAGCCCTAACGGAAACCTATCCCTAAACCTAACCCTAACCTTAACCCTAACCCTAAACCTAACGCTAACCCTAACGCAAACCTAACCCTAACCCTACCCCTAACCCTAACCCTAACACTAACGCAAAGCTAACCCTTACCCTAACCCTAACCCTAACCATAACGCATACCTAAACCTAACCCTTACCCTAACCCTAACGCAAACCTAACGCTAAACCTAACCCTAACCCTAACGCTAACCCTAACACTAACCCTAACCCTACCCTAACCCTAACCCTAACCCTAACACTAACCCTAACCCTAACCCTAACGCAAACCTAACCCTAAACCTAACCCTAACCCTAACCCTAACCCTAACCCTAACCCTAACCCTAGCCCTAACCCTAACATTAACCCTAATCCTAACCTGACCCTAACCCTAACCCTAACCCTAACGCAAACCTAACCCTAACCCTAACCCTATAACAAACCAAACTCTAACCCTAACCCTAAACTTAATCCTAACCCTAACCCTTAAGCAAAATTAACCCTAACCCTAACCATAACCCTAACCCTAACCATAACGCAAACCTAACAATGACACTAACCCTAACCCTAACCCTAACCCTAACGCAAACCTAACCCTAACCCTAAACCTAACCCTATCGCAAACCTAACCCTAACCC
>NC_142501.1:98676287-98683787 GCF_057876585.1 Rhinolophus sinicus
CCTAACCCTAACCGTAACGCAACCTAACAATAACACTAACCCTAACCCTACCCTAAAGCAAACCTAACCCTAAACCTAACCCTAACCCTAACCCTAACCCTAACCCTAGCCCTAACCCTAACATTAACTCTAATCCTAACCTAACCCTAACCCTAACCCTAACCCTAACCCTAACACTAACCCTAAACCTAACCCTATCGCAACCCTAACCCTAACCCTAAACCTCACCCTAAACCTAACCCGAACGCAAACCTAACCCTAACCCTAACCCTAACCCTAACAGAAACCTAACCCTAACCCTTAACCTAACCCTAATCCTAACCCTAACCCTAACCCTAACCCTAAACTTAACACTAACCATAACCCTAACCGTAACCCTAACCCTAACGCAAACTTAACCCTAACCGTAACCCTAACTCTAACCCTAACACTAAGGCAAAGCTAACCCTAACCTAACCCTAACTCTAACCCTAAAGCATACCTAACCCTAACCCTTACCCTAACCCTAACGCAAACCGAACCCTAAACCTAAACCTAACCCTAACCCTAACCCTAACCCTAACCGTAACCTAACCCTAACCCTAACCCTAATCCTAACCTAACCATAACCCTAACCCTGACGCAAACCAAACCCTAACCATAACCCTAACCGTAACGCAAACCTAACCCTACCACTAACACTAACACTAACCCTACCCTAACGCAAACCTAACCCTAACCCTAACCATAACCCTAACACAACCTAAAGCTAAACCTAACCCTAACTCGAAAACTAACATTAACCCTTACCCTAACCTAACCCTAACCCTAAACCTAACCCTAACCCTACCCTAACCCTAACACTAACCCTAACCCTAAACCTAAACCTAACGAAAACCCTAACGCAAACCTAACCCAAACACTAAACCTAACCCTATCGCAAACCTAACCCTAACCCTAACCCTAACCCTAACCCTAACCCTAACCCTAATCCTAACCCTAACCCTAACGCAAACCTAACCCTAACCCTAACATTAACCCTAACCCTAACCCTAACCCTAAACCTAACCCTAACCCTAACCCTAACGCAAACCTAACCCTAACCCTAACCCTAACCCTAACCCTAACCCTAACAGAAACCTAAACCTAACCCTAACCCTAACCCTAAACCTAACGCAAACCTAACACTAAACCTAACTCTAAACCTAACCCTAACCCTAACGCAAACCTAACCCTAACCCTAACCCTTACGCAAACCTAAACTTAACCCTAACCATGATCCTAACACTAACAGTAACGCAAACCTAACAATAACACTAACCCTAACCCTAACACTAACCCTAACGCAAACCTAACCCTAACCCTAACCCTAACCCTAACCCTAACACTAAGGCAAAGCTAACCCTAAACCTAACCCTAAACCTAACCCTAACCCTAACGCAAACCTAACCCTAACCCTAACCCTAACACTAACCATAACGCAAACCTAACCCTAAACCTAATCTAACCCTAACGCTAACCCTAAACCTAACCCTAACACTAACAGAAACCTAACCCTAACCCTAACCCAAAACCTAACGCAAACCTAACACTAACCCTAACCCTAAACCTAACCCTCACCCTAACCTAACCCTAACCGTAACCCTAACCCTAACATAACCCTCACCCTAACCCTAACCCTAACCCTAACCCTAACCCTAACGCACACCTAACCCTAACACTTACCCTAACCCTAAGGCAAACCTAACCCTAAACCTAACCCTAACCCTAACCTTAACCCTAAACCTAACACTAACCCTAACCTAACCCTAACCCTAACCCTAAACCTAACCTAACCCTAAACCTAACCCTAAACCTAACCCTAACCCTAACCCTAACCCTAACCCTAACGCAAACCTAACCCTAACCCTAACCCTAAAACAAACCTAACCCTAACACTAACCCTAACCCTAAACATAACCCTAACCCTAACCCTAACTCTAACCCTAACCCTAAACCTAACCCTAACCCTAACCCTAACGCAAACCTAAACCTAACCCTAACCCTAACCCTAACCCTAACCCTAACCCTAACCCTAACAGAAACCTAAACCTAACCCTAACCCTAACGCAAACCTAACCCTTACGCTAACCCTTACGCAAACCTAACCTTAACCCTAACCATAACCCTAACCCTAACAGTAACGCAAACCTAACAATAACACTAACCCTAACCCTAACACTAACCCTAACACAAACCTAACCCTAACGAAAACCCTAACGCAAACCTAACCCAAACACTAACCCTAACCCTATCGCAAACCTAACCCTAACCCTAACCCTAACCCTAACCTTAACCCTAAACCTAACCCTAACCCTAAAGCAAACCTAACCCTAACCCTAACATTAACCCTAACCCTAACCCTAACCCTAAACCTAACCCTAACCCTAACCCTAACGAAACCTAACCCTAACCCTAACCCTAACCCTAACCCTAACCCTAACAGAAACCTAAACCTAACCCTAACCCTAACCCTAACCCTAACGCAAACCTAACCCTAACCCTAACCCTTACGCAAACCTAACCTTAACCCTAACCATAACCCTAAGCCTAACAGTTACGCAAACCTAACAATAACACTAACCCTAACCCTAACACTAACCCTAACGCAAAACTAACCCTAATCCTAACCATAACCCTAACACAACCTAAATCTAAACTTAACTCAAACCCGAAAACTAACATTAACCCTAACCCTAACATAACCCTAACCCAAAACCTAACCCTACCCTAACCCTAACCCTAACCCTAACCCTAACTCTAACCCTAAAGCATACCTAACCCTAACCCTTACCCTAACCCTAACGCAAACCGAACCCTAAACCTAAACCTAACCCTAACCCTATTCCTAACCCTAACCGTAACCTAACCCTAACCCTAACCCTAAACCTAACCTAACCCTAACCCTAACACTAACCCTAACCCTAACCCTAACGCTAACCCTAACGCAATCCTAACCCTAACCCTAGCCCTAAAAAAACCTAACCCTAACTCTAACCCTAAACCTAATCCTAACCCTAACCCTGACGCAAACCTAACCCTAACCATAACCATAACCCTAACCCTAACCGTAACGCAAACCTAACCCTACCACTAACACTAACACTAACCCTACCCTAACGCAAACCTAACCCTAACCCTAACCCTAACCCTAACACAACCTAAAGCTAAACCTAACCCTAACTCGAAAACTAACATTAACCCTAACCCTAACCTAACCCTTACCCTAAACCTAACCCTAACACTACCCTAACCCTAACACTAACCCTAACCGTAACCCTAAACCTAACGAAAACCCTAACGCAAACCTAACCCAAACACTAACCCTAACCCTATCGCAAACCTAACCCTAACCCTAACCCTAACCCTAACCTTAACCCTAAACCTAACCCTAACCCTAAAGCAAACCTAACCCTAACCCTAACATTAACCCTAACCCTAAACTTAACCCTAACCCTAAACCTAACCTTAACTCTAACCCTAACGAAACCTAACCCTAACCCTAACCCTAACCCTAACCCTAAACCTTACCCTAACAGAAACCTAAACCTAACCCTAACCCTAACCCAAAACCTAACGCAAACCTAACACTAACCCTAACCCTAAACCTAACCCTAACCCTAACGCAAACCTAACCCTAACCCTAACCCTTACGCAAACCTAACCTTAACCCTAACCATAACCCTAAGCCTAACAGTTACGCAAAACTAACAATAACACTAACCCTAACCCTAACACTAACCCTAACGCAAAACTAACCCTAACCCTAACCATAACCCTAACACAACCTAAATCTAAACCTAACCCAAACCCGAAACCTAACATTAACCCTAACCCTAAGATAATCCTAACCCTAAACCTAACCCTACCCTAACCCTAACCCTAACCCTAACACTAACCCTAACCCTAAACCTGATCATAACCCTAACTCAAACCTAACCCTAACCCTAACCCTAACCATAACCGTAACACTAAGGCAAAGCTAACCCTAACCTTAACCCTGACCCTAACCCTAACGAATACCTAACCCTAACCCTTACCCTAACCCTAACGCAAACCTAACCCTAAACCTAAACCTAACCCTAACCTAACCATAACCCTAACCCTAACCCTAACCATAACCTAACCCTAACCCTAACCCTAGCCCTAACCCTAACCGTAACCCTAACCCTAACCGTAACCCTAACCCTAACCCTAACACTAAACCTAGCCCTAACCCTAACCCTAACCCTAACCCTAACCCTTACCCTAACCCTAAACCTAACCCTAACCCTAACCTTAACCCTAACCCTAACCCTAACCCTAACCCTAACGCAAACCTAACCATAACCCTAACATTAACCCTAACCCTAAACCTAACCCAAAACCTAACCCTAACCCTAACCCTAACGCAAACCTAACCGTAACCCTAACCCTAACCCTAACCCTAACCCTAATCCTAACCCTAACGCAAACCTAGCCCTAACCCTAACATTAACCCTAACCCTAAACCTAAGCCTAACCCTAAACCTAACCCTGAACATAACCCTAAACCTAACCCTAACCCTAACCCTAACCCTAACCCTTAAATTAACCCTAACGCAAACCTAACCCTAAACCTAACCCTAACCCTAATCCTAAACCCTAACCCTAACCCTAACCCTAACCCTAACCTAACCCTAACCGTAACCCTAACCCTAACATAACCCTAACCCTAACCCTAACCCTAACCATAACCCTAACCCTAACGCAAACCTAACCCTAACCCTAACCCTAAAACAAACGTAACCCTAACCCTAACCCTAAACCTAATCCTAACACTAACCCTTACGCAAACCTAAACCAAAACCTAACCATAACCCTAACCCTAACCGTAACGCACACCTAACAATAACACTAACCCTAACCCTACCCTAAAGCAAACCTAACCCTAAACCTAACCCTAACCCAAACCCTAACCCTAACCCTAGCCCTAACCCTAACATTAACTCTAATCCTAACCTAACCCTAACCCTAACCCTAACCCTAACACTAACCCTAAACCTATCCCTATCGCAACCCTAACCCTAACCCTAAACCTCACCCTAAACCTAACCCGAACGCAAACCTAACCCTAACCCTAACCCTAACCCTAACCCTAACAGAAACCTAACCCTAACCCTTACCCTAACCCTAACCCTAACCCTAACCCTAACCCTAACCCTAAACTTAACACTAACCATAACCCTAACCGTAACCCTAACCCTAACGCAAACTTAACCCTAACCGTAACCCTAACTCTAACCCTAACACTAAGGCAAAGCTAACCCTAACCTAACCCTAACTCTAACCCTAAAGCATACCTAACCCTAACCCTTACCCTAACCCTAACGCAAACCGAACCCTAAACCTAAACCTAACCCTAACCCTAACCCTAACCCTAACCGTAACCTAACCCTAACCCTAACCCTAAACCTAACCTAACCATAACCCTAACCCTGACGCAAACCAAACCCTAACCATAACCCTAACCCTAACCCTAACCGTAACGCAAACCTAACCCTACCACTAACACTAACACTAACCCTACCCTAACGCAAACCTAACCCTAACCCTAACCCTAACCCTAACACAACCTAAAGCTAAACCTAACCCTAACTCGAAAACTAACATTAACCCTAACCCTAACCTAACCCTAACCCTAAACCTAACCCTAACCCTACCCTAACCCTAACACTAACCCTAACCCTAACCCTAAACCTAACGAAAACCCTAACGCAAACCTAACCCAAACACTAACCCTAACCCTATCGCAAACCTAACCCTAACCCTAACCCTAACCCTAACCCTAACCCTAACCCTAATCCTAACCCTAACCCTAACGCAAACCTAACCCTAACCCTAACATTAACCCTAACCCTAACCCTAACCCTAAACCTAACCCTAACCCTAACCCTAACGCAAACCTAACCCTAACCCTAACCCTAACCCTAACCCTAACCCTAACAGAAACCTAAACCTAACCCTAACCCTAACCCTAAACCTAACGCAAACCTAACACTAAACCTAACTCTAAACCTAACCTTAACCCTAACGCAAACCTAACCCTAACCCTAACCCTTACGCAAACCTAAACTTAACCCTAACCATAATCCTAACCCTAACAGTAACGCAAACCTAACAATAACACTAACCCTAACCCTAACACTAACCCTAACGCAAACCTAACCCTAACCCTAACCCTAACCCTAACCCTAACCCTAACACTAAGGCAAAGCTAACCCTAAACCTAACCCTAAACCTAACCCTAACCCTAACGCAAACCTAACCCTAACCCTAACCCTAACACTAACCATAACGCAAACCTAACCCTAAACCTAATCTAACCCTAACGCTAACCTTAAACCTAACCCTAACACTAACAGAAACCTAACCCTAACCCTAACCCTAAACCTAACGCAAACCTAACACTAACCCTAACCCTAAACCTAACCCTCACCCTAACCTAACCCTAACCGTAACCCTAACCCTAACATAACCCTCACCCTAACCCTAACCCTAACCCTAACCCTAACCCTAACCCTAACGCACACCTAACCCTAACACTTACCCTAACCCTAAGGCAAACCTAACCCTAAACCTAACCCTAACCCTAACCTTAACCCTAAACCTAACCCTAACCCTAACCTAAACCTAACCCTAACCCTAACCTAAACCTAAACCTAACCCTAACCCTAACCCTAACCCTAACCCTAACGCAAACCTAACCCTAACCCTAACCCTAAAACAAACCTAACCCTAACACTAACCCTAAACCTAATCCTAACCCTAACACTTACGCAAACATAACCCTAACCCTAACCATAACCCTAACCCTAACCAAACGCAAACATGACAATAACCCTAACCCTAACCCTAACCCTAACCCTAACCCTAACAGAAACCTAAACCTAAACCTAAACCTAACCCTAAACCTAACGCAAACCAAACACTAACCCTAACCCTAAACTTAACCCTAACCCTAAAGCAAACCTAACCCTAACACTAACCCTAACCCTAACACTAACACTAAGGCAAAGCTAACCCTAAACCTAACCCTAAACCTAAACCTAACGCAAACCTAACCCTAACCCTAAAACAAACCTAACCCTAACCCTAAACCTAACCCTAAACCTAATCCTAACCCTAACCCTGACGCAAACCTCACCCTAAACATAACCATAACCCTAACCCTAACCGTAACGCAAACCTAACCCTAACACTAACACTAACCCTAACCCTAACCCTAACCATAACGGAAACCTAACCCTAACCCTAACCCTAACCATAACGCAAACCTAACAATAACACTAACCCTAACCCTAACCCTAACCCTAACCCTAACGCAAACCTAACCCTAACCCTAACATTAACCCTAACTCTAACCCTAACCCTGAACCTAACCCTAACCCTAACCGTAACGCAAACCTAAACCTAACCCTAACCCTAACCCTAACCCCAACCCTAACCCTAACGCTAACCCTA
>NC_142501.1:98698787-98716287 GCF_057876585.1 Rhinolophus sinicus
CCCTAACGCAAACCTATCCCTAACTCTAAACTTAACCCTATCGCAAACCTAACCCTAACCCTAAACCTAACCCTAACCCTAACCCTAACACAAACCTAACCCTAACCCTAACCCTAACCCTAACCCTAACCCTAACACAAACCTAACCCTAACCCTAAACCTAACCCTAACCCTAACCCTAACACAAACCTAACCCTAACCCTAACCCTAACCCTAACATTAACGCTAACCCTAACAGAAACCTAACCCTAACCCTAACACTAAACCTAACGCTAACCTAACACTAACCCTAACCCTAAACCTAACCATAACCCTAACGCAAACCTAACCGTAACCCTAACCCTAACCCAAACCATAACACTAACGCAAAGCTAACCCTAACCATAACCCTAACCCTAACCCTAACCCTAACGCATACCTAACCCTAACACTTACCCTAACCCTAACGCAAACCTAACCCTAAACCTAACCCTAACCCTAACCCTAACCCTAACCCTAACCCTAACCCTAACCCTAAACCTAACCCTAACACTAACGCAATGCTAACGCTAACCCTAACCCTAACCCTTATCCTAACGCATACCTAACCCTAACAATTACCCTAACCCTAACGCAAACCTAACCCTAAACCTAACCCTAACCCTAACCCTAACCCTAACCCTAACCCTAACCTAACCCTAACCCTAACCCTAACCTAACCCTAACCCTAACCCTAACCCTAAACCTAACCCTAACACTAACCCTAACCCTAACGCAAACCTAACCCTAACCCTAACCCTAAAACAAACCAAACCCTAACCCTAACCCTAAACCTAATCCTAACCCTAACCCTTAAGCAAAACTAACCCTAACCCTAACCATAACCCTAACCCTAACCATAACGCAAACCTAACAATGACACTAACCCTAACCCTAACCCTAACCCTAACCCTAACGCAAACCTAACCCTAAACCTAACCCTAACCCTATCGCAAACCTAACCCTAACCCTAAACCTAACCCTAACCCTAACCCTAACACAAAACTAACCCCAACCCTAACCCTACCCCTAACCCTAACACTAACGCTAACCCTAACAGAAACCGAACCCTAACCCTAACCCTATCCCTAACCCTAAACCTAACCCGAACCCTAACCGTAACCCTAACCTAACCCTAACCCTAACCCTAACCCTAACCCTAACCCTAACCCTAACACTAACCCTAACACTAACCCTACAGAAACCTAACACTAACCCTAACCCAACCCTAAACCTAACGCAAACCTAACACTAACCCTAACCCTAAACCTAACCCTAACCCTAATGCAAACCTAACCCTAACCCTAACCCTAACCCTAACCCTAACCCTAACACTAAGGCAAAGCTAACCCTAACCCTAACCCTAACCTAACCCTAACCCCAACGCAAACCTAACCCTAACCCTAACACTAAAACAAACCTAACCCTAACCCTAAACCTAACGCTAAACCTAACCCTAACCCTAACCCTAACGCAAACCTAACCCTAACCCTAACCCTAAACCTAACCATAACCCTAACCCTAAACATAACCCTAACCCTAACCTAACCCTAACCCTAACCCTAACCTAACCCTAACCCTAACCCTAACCCTAACCCTAAACCTAACCCTAAACCTAACCCTAACCCTAACGCAAACCTAACCCTAACCCTAACCCTAAAACAAACCAAAACCTAACCCTAACCCTAAACCTAATCCTAACCCTAACCCTTAAGCAAAACTAACCCTAACCATAACCATATCCCTAACCATAACCATAAGGCAAACCTAACAATGACACTAACCCTAACCCTAACCCTAACCCTAACCCTAACGCAAGTGTAACCCTAACCCTAACCCTATCGCAAACCTAACCCTAACCCTAAACCTAACCCTAACCCTAACCCTAACACAAACAAAACCCCAACCCTAACCCTAACCCTAACCCTAACACTAACGCTAAGCCTAACAGAAACCTAACCCTAACCCTAACCCTAACACTAAACCTAACGCTAACCTAACACTAAACCTAACCCTAAACCTAACCCTAACCCTAACGCAAACCTAAATCTAACCCTAACCCAAACCCTAACACTAACGCAAATCTAACCCTAACCATAACCCTAACCCTAACCCTAACACATACCTAATCCTAACCCTTACCCTAACCCTAACGAAAACCTAACCTTAACACTAACCCTAACCCTAACCCTAACTCTAACCCTAACCCTAACCCTAACCTAACCCTAACCCTAACCCTACCCTAACCCTAACCCTAACACTAACCCTAACCCTAACCCTAACCCTAACCCTAACCCTAACCCTAACCCTAACCCTAACGCATACCTAACCCTAACCCTTACCCTAAACTTAACGCAATCCTAACACTAAACCTAACCCTAAACCTAACCCTAACCCTAACACTAACCTAACCCTATCCCTAACCCTAATATTCACCTAACCCTAACCCTAACCCTAACCCTAACCCTAACCCTTCCCTAACCCTAAACCTAACCTTATTTCTAATCCTAAACCTAACGAAACCCTAACGCAAACCTAATGCAATCACTAACCCTAACCTTTTCGCAAACCTAACCCTAACCCTAACCCTAACCCTAACCGTAACCCTAAACCTAACCCTAACCCTAACCTTAACCCTAAACCTAACCTTAACCCTAACCCTAACCCTAACACAAACCAAACCCTAACCCTAACATTAACCCTAACCCTAACCTTAACCCTAAACCTAACCCTAACCCTAACCCTAACGCAAATCTAACCCTAACCCTTACCCTAACCCTAACCCTAAAGCAAACCTAACACTAAACCTAACCCTAACCCAAACCCTAACCCTAAACCTAACCATAACCCTAACAGAAACCTAACCCTAACCCTAACCCTAAAACTAAACCTAATGCAACCCTAACCCTAACCCTAACCCTAACCCTAAACCTAACCCTAACCCTAACCCTAACGCAAACCTAACCCTAACCCTAACCCTAACCCTAACCCTAACACTAACACTAACGCAAAGCTAACCCTAACCCTAACACTAACCCTAACCCTAACCCTAACGCATACCTGACCCTAACACTTACCCCAACCCTAAGGCAAAACTAACCCTAAACCTAACCCTAACCCTAACCCTAACCCTAACCCTAACCCTAACCCTATCGCAAACCTAACCCTAACCCTAAACCTAACCCTAACCCTAACCGTAACGAAAACCTAACCCTAACCGTAACCCTAACACTAAACCTAACCCTAACCCTAACCCTAAAGAAACCTAACCCTAACCCTAACACTAAACCTAACCGTAACCCTAACGCAAACCTAACCCTAATCCTAACCCTAACCCTAACCCTAACCCTAACCCTAACCCTAACCGTAACATAACCCTAACCCTAACCCTAACCCTAACCTAACCCTAACCTTAACCCTAACCCTAACCCTAGCCTAACCCTAACCCTAAACCTAATGCAAACCTAACACTAACCCTAACCCTAAACCTACCCCTAACCCTAACGCAAACCTAAACCTAACCCTAACCCTAACCCTAACCCTAACCCTAACCCTATCGCCAACCTAACCCAAATACTAAACCAAACCCTAACCCTAACCCTAACACAAACCTAACACTAAACTTAACCCTAAACCTAACCCTAACCGTAACCCTAACCCTAACCCTAACCCTAACAGAAACCTAACCCTAACCCTAACCCTAACCCTAACGGAAACCTAACACTAACCCTAACCCTAACCCTAACACAACCTAAACCTAAACCTAACCGTAACTCGAAAACTACCATTAACCCTAACCATACCCGAACCCTAACCCTAACCCTAACCCTAACCCTAACCCTAACCCTAAACCTAACGAAAACCCTAACGCAAACCTAATCCAAACACTAACCCTAACCCTATCGCAAAACTAACCCTAACCCTAAACCTAACCCTAAACCTATCCCTAACACTAACGCAAAGCTAACCCTAACCCTAACCCTAACCCTAACCCTAACCCTAACGCATACCTAACCCTAAACTTACCCTAACCCTAACGCAAACCTAACCCTAAACCTAACCCTAACCCTAACCCTAACCCTAACCCTAACCCTAACCCTAACCTAACCCTAACCCTAACCCTAACCTAACCCTAACCCTAACCCTAACCCTAAACCTAAACCTAACCCTAACCCTAACCCTAACCCTAACGCAAACCTAACCCTAACCCTAAACCTAAAACAAAACAAACCCTAACCCTAAACATAAACCTAATCCTAACCCTAACCCTTAAGCAAAACTAACCCTAACCCTAACCATAACCCTAACCCTAACCATAACGCAAACCTAACAATGACACTAACCCTAACCCTAACCCTAACCCTAACCCTAACGCAAACCTATCCCTAACTCTAAACCTAACCCTATCGCAAACCTAACCCTAACCCTAAACCTAACCCTAACCCTAACCCTAACACAAACCTAACCCTAACCCTAACCCTAACCCTAACATTAACGCTAACCCTAACAGAAACCTAACCCTAACCCTAACACTAAACCTAACGCTAACCTAACACTAACCCTAACCCGAAACCTAACCCTAACCCTAACGCAAACCTAACCCTAACCCTAACCCTAACCCAAACCATAACACTAACGCAAAGCTAACCCTAACCATAACCCTAACCCTAACCCTAACCCTAACGCATACCTAACCCTAACACTTACCCTAACCCTAACGCAAACCTAACCCTAAACCTAACCCTAACCCTAACCCTAACCCTAACCCTAACCTAACCCTAACCCTAACCCTAACCCTAAACCTAACCCTAACACTAACCCTAACCCTAACGCAAACCTAACCCTAACCCTAACCCTAAAACAAACCAAACCCTAACCCTAACCCTAAACCTAATCCTAAACCTAACCCTTAAGCAAAACTAACCCTAACCCTAACCATAACACTAACCCTAACCATAACGCAAACCTAACAATGACACTAACCCTAACCCTAACCCTAACCCTAACGCAAACCTAACCCTAAACCTAACCCTAACCCTATCGCAAACCTAACCCTAACCCTAAACCTAACCCTAACCCTAACCCTAACACAAACCTAACCCCAACCCTAACCCTAACCCTAACCCTAACACTAACGCTAACCCTAACAGAAACCGAACCCTAACCCTAACCCTATCCCTAACCCTAAACCTAACCCTAACCCTAACCCTAACCGTAACCCTAACCTAACCCTAACCCTAACCCTAACCCTAACCCTAACCCTAACCCTAACACTAACCCTAACACTAACCCTACAGAAACCTAACACTAACCCTAACCCTAACACTAAACCTAACGCAAACCTAACACTAACCCTAGCCCTAAACCTAACCCTAACCCTAATGCAAACCTAACCCTAACCCTAACCCTAACCCTAACCCTAACCCTAACACTAAGGCAAAGCTAACCCTAACCCTAACCCTAACCTAACCCTAACCCTAACGCAAACCTAACCCTAACCCTAACACTAAAACAAACCTAACCCTAACCCTAAACCTAACGCTAAACCTAACCCTAACCCTAACCCTAACGCAAACCTAACCCTAACCCTAACCCTAAACCTAACCATAACCCTAACCCTAAACCTAACCCTAACCCTAACCTAACCCTAACCCTAACCCTAACCAAACCCTAACCCTAACCCTAACCCTAAACCTAACCCTAAACCTAACCCTAACCCTAACGCAAACCTAACCCTAACCCTAACCCTAAAACAAACCAAAACCTAACCCTAACCCTAAACCTAATCCTAACCCTAACCCTTAAGCAAAACTAACCCTAACCCTAACCATATCCCTAACCATAACCATAAGGCAAACCTAACAATGACACTAACCCTAACCCTAACCCTAACCCTAACCCTAACGCAAGTGTAACCCTAACCCTAACCCTAACCCTATCGCAAACCTAACCCTAACCCTAAACCTAACCCTAACCCTAACCCTAACACAAACAAAACCCCAACCCTAACCCTAACCCTAACCCTAACACTAACGCTAAGCCTAATAGAAACCTAACCCTAACCCTAACCCTAACCCTAAACCTAACGCTAACCTAACACTAAACCTAACCCTAAACCTAACCCTAACCCTAACGCAAACCTAAACCTAACCCTAACCCAAACCCTAACACTAACGCAAATCTAACCCTAACCATAACCCTAACCCTAACCCTAGCACATACCTAATCCTAACCCTTACCCTAACCCTAACGAAAACCTAACCTTAACACTAACCCTAACCCTAACCCTAACCCTAACCCTAACCCTAACCCTAACCTAACCCTAACCCTAACCCTACCCTAACCCTAACCCTAACATTAACCCTAACCCTAACCCTAACCCTAACCCTAACCCTAACCCTAACCCTAACCCTAACGCATACCTAACCCTAACCCTTACCTAAACTTAACGCAATCCTAACACTAAACCTAACCCTAAACCTAACCCTAACCCTAACACTAACCTAACCCTATCCCTAACCCTAACACTAACCTAACCCTAACCCTAACCCTAACCCTAACCCTAACCCTTCCCTAACCCTAAACCTAACCTTATTTCTAATCCTAAACCTAACGAAACCCTAACGCAAACCTAATGCAATCACTAACCCTAACCCTATCGCAAACCTAACCCTAACCCTAACCCTAACCCTAACCCTAAACCTAACGAAAACCCTAACGCAAACCTAATCCAAACACTAACCCTAACCCTATCGCAAAACAAACCCTAACCCTAAACCTAACCCTAACACAAACGCAAAGTTAACCCTAACCCTAACCCTAACCCTAACCCTAACCCTAACGCATACCTAACCCTAAACTTACCCTAACCCTAACGCAAACCTAACCCTAAACCTAACCCTAACCCTAACCCTAACCCTAACCCTAACCCTAACCCTAACCTAACCCTAACCCTAACCCTAACCTAACCCTAACCCTAACCCTAACCCTAAACCTAAACCTAACCCTAACCCTAACCCTAACCCTAACGCAAACCTAACCCTAACCCTAAACCTAAAACAAACCAAACCCTAACCCTAAACATAAACCTAATCCTAACCCTAACCCTTAAGCAAAACTAACCCTAACCCTAACCATAACCCTAACCCTAACCATAACGCAAACCTAACAATGACACTAACCCTAACCCTAACCCTAACCCTAACCCTAACGCAAACCTATCCCTAACTCTAAACCTAACCCTATCGCAAACCTAACCCTAACCCTAAACCTAACCCTAACCCTCACCCTAACACAAACCTAACCCTAACCCTAACCCTAACCCTAACATTAACGCTAACCCTAACAGAAACCTAACCCTAACCCTAACGCAAACCTAACCCTAACCCTAACCCTAAAACAAACCAAACACTAACCCTAACCCTAAACCTAATCCTAACCCTAACCCTTAAGCAAAACTAACCCTAACCCTAACCATAACCCTAACCCTAACCATAACGCAAACCTAACAATGACACTAACCCTAACACTAACCCTAACCCTAACGCAAACCTAACCCTAAACCTAACCCTAACCCTAACACAAACCTAACCCCAACCCTAACCCTAACCCTAACCCTAACACTAACGCTAACCCTAACAGAAACCGAACCCTAACCCTAACCCTATCCCTAACCCTAAACCTAACCCTAACCCTAACCCTAACCGTAACCCTAACCTAACCCTAACCCTAACCCTAACCCTAACCCTAACCCTAACACTAACCCTAACACTAACCCTACAGAAACCTAACACTAACCCTAACCCTAACCCTAAACCTAACGCAAACCTAACACTAACCCTAACCCTAAACCTAACCCTAACCCTAATGCAAACATAACCCTAACCGTAACCCTAACCCTAACCCTAACCCTAACACTAAGGCAAAGCTAACCCTAACCCTAACCCTAACCTAACCCTAACCCTAACGCAAACCTAACCCTAACCCTAACACTAAAACAAACCTAACCCTAACCCTAAACCTAACGCTAAACCTAACCCTAACCCTAACCCTAACGCAAACCTAACCCTAACCCTAACCCTAAACCTAACCATAACCCTAACCCTAAACCTAACCCTAACCCTAACCCTAACACAAACAAAACCCCAACCCTAACCCTAACCCTAACCCTAACACTAACGCTAAGCCTAACAGAAACCTAACCCTAACCCTAACCCTAACCCTAAACCTAACGCTAACCTAACACTAAACCTAACCCTAAACCTAACCCTAACCCTAACGCAAACCTAAACCTAACCCTAACCCAAACCCTAACACTAACGCAAATCTAACCCTAACCATAACCCTAACCCTAACCCTAACACATACCTAATCCTAACCCTTACCCTAACCCTAACGAAAACCTAACCTTAACACTAACCCTAACCCTAACCCTAACCCTAACCCTAACCCTAACCCTAACCTAACCCTAACCCTAACCCTACCCTAACCCTAACCCTAACACTAACCCTAACCCTAACCCTAACCCTAACCCTAACCCTAACCCTAACCCTAACGCATACCTAACCCTAACCCTTACCCTAAACTTAACGCAATCCTAACACTAAACGTAACCCTAAACCTAACCCTAACCCTAACACTAACCTAACCCTATCCCTAACCCTAACACTAACCTAACCCTTACCCTAACCCTAACCCTAACCCTAACCCTTCCCTAACCCTAAAACTAACCTTATTTCTAATCCTAAACCTAACGAAACCCTAACGCAAACCTAATGCAATCACTAACCCTAACCCTATCGCAAACCTAACCCTAACCCTAACCCTAACCATAACCGCAACCCTAAACCTAACCCTAACCCTAACCTTAACCCTAAACCTAACCCTAACCCTAACCCTAACCCTAACACAAACCAAACCCTAACCCTAACATTAACCCTAACCCTAACCTTAACCCTAAACCTAACCCTAACCCTAACCCTAACGCAAATCTAACCCTAACCCTTACCCTAACCCTAACCCTAAAGCAAACCTAACCCTAAACCTAACCCTAACCCAAACCCTAACCCTAAACCTAACCATAACCCTAACAGAAACCTAACCCTAACCCTAACCCTAACCCTAAACCTAATGCAACCCTAACCCTAACCCTAACCCTAACCCTAAACCTAACCCTAACCCTAACCCTAACGCAAACCTAACCCTAACCCTAACCCTAACCCTAACACTAACACTAACGCAAAGCTAACCCTAACCCTAACACTAACCCTAACCCTAACCCTAACGCATACCTGACCCTAACACTTACCCCAACCCTAAGGCAAAACTAACCCTAAAACTAACCCTAACCCTAACCCTAACCCTAACCCTAACCCTAACCCTATCGCAAACCTAACCCTAACCCTAAACCTAACCCTAACCCTAACCGTAACGAAAACCTAACCCTAACCGTAACCCTAACACTAAACCTAACCCTAACCCTAACCCTAAAAGAAACCTAACCCTAACCCTAACCCTAAACCAAACCGTAACCCTAACGCAAACCTAACCCTAATCCTAAACCTAACCCTAACCCTAACCCTAAAAGAAACCTAACCCTAACCCTAACCCTAAACCTAACCGTAACCCTAACGCAAACCTAACCCTAATCCTAACACTAACCCTAACCCTAACCCTAACCCTAACCCTAACCGTAACATAACCGTAACCCTAACCCTAACCCTAACCTAACCCTAACCTTAACCCTAACCCTAACCCTAGCCTAACCCTAACCCTAAACCTAATGCAAACCTAACACTAACCCTAACCCTAAACCTAACCCTAACCCTAACCCTAACGCAAACCTAACCCTAACCCTAACCCTAACCCTAACCCTAACACTAACACTAACGCAAAGCTAACCCTAACCCTAACACTAACCCTAACCCTAACCCTAACGCATACCTGACCCTAACACTTACCCCAACCCTAAGGCAAAACTAACCCTAAACCTAACCCTAACCCTAACCCTAACCCTAACCCTAACCCTAACCCTATCGCAAACCTAACCCTAACCCTAAACCTAACGCTAACCCTAACCGTAACGAAAACCTAACCCTAACCGTAACCCTAACACTAAACCTAACCCTAACCCTAACCCTAAAAGAAACCTAACCCTAACCCTAACCCTAAACCTAACCGTAACCCTAACGCAAACCTAACCCTAATCCTAACCCTAACCCTAACCCTAACCCTAACCCTAACCCTAACCGTAACATAACCGTAACCCTAACCCTAACCCTAACCTAACCCTAACCTTAACCCTAACCCTAACCCTAGCCTAACCCTAACCCTAAACCTAATGCAAACCTAACACTAACCCTAACCCTAAACCTACCCCTAACCCTAACGCAAACCTAAACCTAACCCTAACCCTAACCCTAACCCTAACCCTAACCCTAACCCTATCGCCAACCTAACCCAAATACTAAACCAAACCCTAACCCTAACCCTAACGCAAACCTAACCCTAACCCTAACCCTAACCCTAACCCTAACCCTAACACTAACGCAAAGCTAACCCTAACCCTAACCCTAAAACTAACGCATACCTAACCCTAACCCTAACCCTAAACCTAACCTAACCCTCACCCTAACCCTAACCCTAACCCTAACCCTAAACCTAACCCTAACACTAACCGTAACCTAACCCTCAACCTAACCCTAACCCTAACCCTAACCGTAACCCTAACGCAAACCTAACCCTAACCCTAATCCTAACCCTAACCCTAAGGCAAACCTAACCCTAACTCTAACCCTAACCCTAACACTAACCCTAACACTAACGCAAAGCTAACCCTAACCCTAACCCTAACCCTAACGCATACCTAACCCTAACACTTACCCTAACCCTTACGGAAACCTAACCCTAAACCTAACCCTAACCCTAACCCTAACCCTAACCCTAACCTAACCCTAACCCTAACCCTAACCCTAACCTAACCCTAACCCTAACTCTAAACCTAAACCTAACCCTAACCCTAACCCTAACGCAAACCTAACCCTAACCCTAACCCTAACCCTAAAACAAACCTAACCCTAACCCTAACCCTAAACCTAATCCTAACCCTAATCCTGACGCAAACCTAACCCTAACCATATCCATAACCCTAACCCTAACCGTAACGCAAACCTAACCCTACCACTAACACTATCACTAACCCTAACCCTAACCCTAACGCAACCCAAACCCTAACCCTAACCCTAACCCTAGCACAACTTAAAGCTAAACCTAACCCTAACTGGAAAACTAACATTAACCCTAACCCTAACCTAACCCTAACCCTAAACCTAACCCTAACCCTACCCAAACCCTAACATTAACCCTAACCCTAACCCTAACCCTAAACCTAACGAAAACACTAACGCAAACCTAACCCAAACACTAACCCTAACCCTATCGCAAACCTAACCCTAACCCTAACCCTAACCCTTACCCTAACCCTAAACCTAACCCTAACCCTAACCTTAACCCTAACCCTAACCCTAACCCTAACGCAAACCTAACCCTAACACTAACATTAACCCTAACCCTAAACCTAACCCTAAACCTAACCCTAACCCTAACCCTAACGGAAACCTAACCCTAACCCTTACCCTAACCCTAAACTTAACCCTATCCTTAACCCTAACCCTAACGCAAACCTAAACCTAAACCTAACCCTAACCTTAACCATAAACCTAACCCTAATTCTAACCCTAACGCAAACCTAGCCCTAACCCTAACATTAACCCTAACCCTAAACCTAAGCCTAACCCTAAACCTAACCCTAAACCTAACCCTAACCCTAACGCATACATAACCCTAACCCTTAAATTAACCCTAACGCAAACCTAACCCTAAACCTAACCCTAAACCTAACCCTAACCCTAACCTAACCCTAACCGTAACCCTAACCCTAACATAACCCTAACCCTAAACCTAACCCTAACCCTAACCCTAACCCTAACCCTAACGGAAACCTAACCATAACCCTAACCCTAAAACAAACGTAACCCTAACCCTAACCGTAAACTTAATCCTAACACTAACCCTTATGCAAACCTAACCCAAAACCTAACCATAACCCTAACCCTAACCGTAACGCAAACCTAACAATAACGCTAACCATAACCCAAAACCTAACGCAAACCTAACCCTAAACCTAACCCTAACCCTAACCCTAAACCTAACCCTAACCCTAGCCCTAACCCTAATATTAACCCTAATCCTAACCTAACCCTAACCCTAAACCTAACCCTAACCCTTACCCTAACCCTAACCCTAACCCTAAAACAAACCTAACCCTAACCCTAACCCTAAACCTAATCCTAACCCTAATCCTGACGCAAACCTAACCCTAACCATATCCATAACCCTAACCCTAACCGTAACGCAAACCTAACCCTACCACTAACACTATCACTAACCCTAACCCTAACCCTAACGCAACCCAAACCCTAACCCTAACCCTAACCCTAGCACAACTTAAAGCTAAACCTAACCCTAACTGGAAAACTAACATTAACCCTAACCCTAACCTAACCCTAACCCTAAACCTAACCCTAACCCTAACCCTAATCCTAACCCTAACCCTAGCCCTAACCCTAATATTAACCCTAATCCTAACCTAACCCTAACCCTAAACCTAACCCTAACCCTTACCCTAACCCTAACCCTAACCCTATCGCAACCCTAACCCTAACCCTAAACCTCACCCTAAACCTAACCCGAACGCAAACCTAATTCTAACCCTAACCCTAACCATAACCCTAACCCTAACCCTAACAGAAACCTAACCCTAACTCTTACCCTAACCCTAACCCTAACCCTAACCCTAACCCTAACCCTAAACTTAACACTAACCATAACCCTAACCGTAACCCTAAGCCTAACGCAAACTTAACCCTAACCGTGACCCTAACTCTAACCCTAACACTAAGGCAAAGCTAACCCTAAACCTAACCCTAACCCTTACCCTAACCCTAAACCTAACCCTATCGCAACCCTAACCCTAACCCTAAACCTCACCCTAAACCTAGCCCGAACGCAAACCTAACCCTTACCCTAACCCTAACGCAAACCGAACCCTAAACCTAAACCTAACCCTAACCCTAACCCTAACCCGAACTGTAACCTAACCCTAACCCTAACCCTAAACCTAACCTAACCCTAGCCGTAACCCTAACCCTAACCCTAACCCTAACCCAAACCCTAACGCAATCCTAACCCTAACACTAAAACAAACCTAACCCTAACTCTAACCCTAAACCTAATCCTAAACCTAACCCTGACGCAAACCTAACCCTAACCATAACCATAACCCTAACCCTAACCGTAACGCAAACCTAACCCTACCAATAACACTAACACTAACCCTACCCTAACGCAAACCTAACCCTAGCCCTAACCCTAACCCTAACACAACCTAAAGCTAAACCTAACCCTAACTCGAATACTAACATTAACCCTAACCCTAACCTAACCCTAACCCTAAACCTAACCCTAACCCTACCCTAACCCTAACACTAACCCTAACCCTAACCCTAAACCTAACGAAAACCCTAACGCAAACCTAACCCAAACACTAACCTAACCCTATCGCAAACCTAACCCTAACCCTAACCCTAACCCTAACCCTAACCCTAACCCTAAACCTAACCCTAACCCTAACGCAAACCTAACCATAACCCTAACATTAACCCTAACCCTAACCCTAACCCTAAACCTAACCCTAATCCTAACCCTAACGCAAACCTAACCCTAACCCTAACCCTAACCCTAACCCTAACCCTACAGAAAGCTAAACCTAACCCTAACCCTAACCCTAAACCTAACGCAAACCTAACACTAACCCTAACCCTAAACCTAACCCTAACCCTAACGCAAACCTAACCCTAACCCTAACCCTTACGCAAACCTAACCTTAACCCTAACCATAACCCTAACCCTAACAGTAACGCAAACCTAACAATAACACTAACCCTAACCCTAACACTAACCCTAACGCAAACCTAACCCTAACCCTAACCATAACCCTAACACAACCTAAATCTAAACCTAACCCAAACCCGAATCCTAAAATTAACCCTAACCCTAACATAACCCTAACCCTAAACCTAACCCTACCCTAACCCTAACCCTATCCCTAACCCTAACCCTAACCCAAAACATAACGAAAACCTAACACTAACCCTAACCCTAAACCTAACCATAACCCTAACTCAAACCTAACCCTAACCCTAACCATAACCATAACCCTAACACTAACGCAAAGCTAACCCTAACCTTAACCCTAACCCTAACCCTAACGAATACCTAACCCTAACCCTTACCCTAACCCTAACGAATACCTGACCCTAACACTTACCCCAACCCTAAGGCAAAACTAACCCTAAACCTAACCCTAACCCTAACCCTAACCCTAACCCTAACCCTAACCCTAACCCTATCGCAAACCTAACCCTAACCCTAAACCTAACGCTAACCCTAACCGTAACGAAAACCTAACCCTAACCGAAACCCTAACACTAAACCTAACCCTAACCCTAACCCTAAAAGAAACCTAACCCTAACCCTAACCCTAAACCTAACCGTAACCCTAACGCAAACCTAACCCTAACCCTAACCCTAACCCTAACCCTAACCCTAACCCTAACCCTAACCGTAACATAACCGTAACCCTAACCCTAACCCTAACCTAACCCTAACTTTAACCCTAACCCTAACCCTAGCCTAACCCTAACCCTAAACCTAATGCAAACCTACACTAACCCTAACCCTAAACCTACCCCTAACCCTAACGCAAACCTAAACCTAACCCTAACCCTAACCCTAACCCTAACCCTAACCCTAACCCTATCGCCAACCTAACCCAAATACTAAACCAAACCTTAACCCTAACCCTAACGCAAACCTAACCCTAACCCTAACCCTAACCCTAACCCTAACCCTAACACTAACGCAAAGCTAACCCTAACCCTAACCCTAAAACTAACGCATACCTAACCCTAACCTAACCCTAAACCTAACCTAACCCTCACCCTAACCCTAACCTTAACCCTAACCCTAAACCTAACCCTAACACTAACCGTAACCTAACCCTCAACCTAACCCTAACCCTAACCCTAACCGTAACCCTAACGCAAACCTAACCCTAACCCTAATCCTAACCCTAACCCTAAGGCAAACCTAACCCTAACTCTAACCCTAACCCTAACACTAACCCTAACACTAACGCAAAGCTAACCCTAACCCTAACCCTAACCCTAACGCATACCTAACCCTAACACTTACCATAACCCTTACGGAAACCTAACCCTAAACCTAACCCTAACCCTAACCCTAACCCTAACCCTAACCTAACCCTAACCCTAACCCTAACCCTAACCTAACCCTAACCCTAACCCTAAACCTAAACCTAACCCTAACCCTAACCCTAACGCAAACCTAACCCTAACCCTAACCCTAACCCTAAAACAAACCTAACCCTAACCCTAACCCTAAACCTAATCCTAACCCTAATCCTGACGCAAACCTAACCCTAACCATATCCATAACCCTAACCCTAACCGTAACGCAAACCTAACCCTACCACTAACACTATCACTAACCCTAACCCTAACCCTAACGCAACCCAAACCCTAACCCTAACCCTAACCCTAGCACAACTTAAAGCTAAATCTAACCCTAACTGGAAAACTAACATTAACCCTAACCCTAACCTAACCCTAACCCTAAACCTAACCCTAACCCTACCCAAACCCTAACATTAACCCTAACCCTAACCCTAACCCTAAACCTAACGAAAACACTAACGCAAACCTAACCCAAACACTAACCCTAACCCTATCGCAAACCTAACCCTAACCCTAACCCTAACCCTTACCCTAACCCTAAACCTAACCCTAACCCTAACCTTAACCCTAACCCTAACCCTAACCCTAACGCAAACCTAACCTTAACACTAACATTAACCCTAACCCTAAACCTAACCCTAAACCTAACCCTAACCCTAACCCTATCGGAAACCTAACCCTAACCCTAACCCTAACCCTAACCTTAACCCTATCCTTAACCCTATCCCTAACGCAAACCTAAACCTAAACCTAACCCTAACCTTAACCATAACCCTAACCCTAATTCTAACCCTAACGCAAACCTAGCCCTAACCCTAACATTAACCCTAACCCTAAACCTAAGCCTAACCCTAAACCTAACCCTAAACCTAACCCTAACCCTAACGCATACATAACCCTAACCCTTAAATTAACCCTAACGCAAACCTAACCCTAAACCTAACCCTAAACCTAACCCTAACCCTAACCTAACCCTAACCGTAACCCTAACCCTAACATAACCCTAACCCTAAACCTAACCCTAACCCTAACCCTAACCCTAACCCTAACCCTAACGCAAACCTAACCATAACCCTAACCCTAAAACAAATGTAACCCTAACCCTAACCCTAAACTTAATCCTAACACTAACCCTTATGCAAACCTAACCCAAAACCTAACCATAACCCTAACCCTAACCGTAACGCAAACCTAACAGTAACGCTAACCCTAACCCAAAACCTAACGCAAACCTAACCCTAAACCTAACCCTAACCCTAACCCTAAACCTAACCCTAACCCTAGCCCTAACCCTAATATTAACCCTAATCCTAACCTAACCCTAACCCTAACCCTAAACCTAATCCTAACCCTAATCCTGACGCAAACCTAACCCTAACCATATCCATAACCCTAACCCTAACCGTAACGCAAACCTAACCCTACCACTAACACTATCACTAACCCTAACCCTAACCCTAACGCAACCCAAACCCTAACCCTAACCCTAACCCTAGCACAACTTAAAGCTAAACCTAACCCTAACTGGAAAACTAACATTAACCCTAACCCTAACCTAACCCTAACCCTAAACCTAACCCTAACCCTAACCCTAAACCTAACCCTAACCCTAGCCCTAACCCTAATATTAACCCTAATCCTAACCTAACCCTAACCCTAAACCTAACCCTAACCCTTACCCTAACCCTAACCCTAACCCTATCGCAACCCTAACCCTAACCCTAAACCTCACCCTAAACCTAACCCGAACGCAAACCTAATTCTAACCCTAACCCTAACCATAACCCTAACCCTAACCCTAACAGAAACCTAACCCTAACTCTTACCCTAACCCTAACCCTAACCCTAACCCTAACCCTAACCCTAAACTTAACACTAACCATAACCCTAACCGTAACCCTAAGCCTAACGCAAACTTAACCCTAACCGTAACCCTAACTCTAACCCTAACACTAAGGCAAAGCTAACCCTAAACCTAACCCTAACCCTTACCCTAACCCTAAACCTAACCCTATCGCAACCCTAACCCTAACCCTAAACCTCACCCTAAACCTAGCCCGAACGCAAACCTAACCCTTACCCTAACCCTAACGCAAACCGAACCCTAA
>NC_142501.1:98728787-98731287 GCF_057876585.1 Rhinolophus sinicus
AACCCTAACCCTAACCCTAACGCAAACCTTACCCTAACCCTAACCTAACACTAACCCTAACCCTAACCCTTACCATACCCTAAACCTAACCCTAACCCTAACACTAAACCTAACGAAAAGCCTAAAGCAAACTTAACCCTATCCCTAACCCTAACCCTATCGCAAATCTAACCCTAAACCTAAACCTAAACCTAACCCTAACCCTAACGCAAACCTAATCTTAACCCTAACCCTAAACCTAACACTAACCCTAACCCTAACAGAAACCTAACCCTAATCCTAACCCTAACCATAAACCTAACGCAAACCTAACACTAACTCTAACCCTAAACCTAACACTAACCCTAACGCAAACCTAACCCTAAACCTAACCCTATCCCTAACCCTAACACTAAGGCAAAGCTAACCCTAAACCTAACCCTAACCCTAACGCATACATAACCCTAACCCTTACCCTAAACCTAACGCAAACCTAACCCTAAACCTAACCCTAACCATAACCATAACCATAACCCTAACCCTAACCCTAACCCTACAGAAACCTAACCCTAACCCTAACCCTAACCCTAAACCTAACGAAAACCCTAACGCAAACCTAATGCAAACACTAACCCTAACCCTATCGCAAACCTAACCCTAAACATAACCCTTACCCTAAACCTAACCCTAACACTAACGCAAAGCTAACCCTAACCCTAACCCTAACCCTAACCCTAACCCTAACGCATACATAACCCGAACACTTTCCCTAACCCTAACGCAAACCTAACCCTAAACCTAACCCTAACCCTAACCCTAACCCTAACCCTAACCCTAACCTAACCCTAACCCTAACCCTAACCTAACCCTAACCCTAACCCTAACCCTAAACCTAACCCTAACCCTAACGCATACCTAACCCTAACACTTACCCTAACCCTAACGTAAACCTAACCCTAAACCTAACCCTAACCCTAACCCTGAATCTAACCCTAACCCTAACCTAACCCTAACCCTAACTCTAACCTAAACCTAACCCTAACCCTAACCCTAAACCTAACCCTAACCCTAATCCTAACCCTAACGCAAACCTAACCCTAACCCTAACCCTAAAACAAACCAAACCCTAACCCTAACCGTAAACCTAATCCTAACCCAAACCCTTAAGCAAAACTAACCCTAACCCTAACCATAACCCTAACCATAACCATAACGCAAACCTAACAATGACACTAACCCTAACCCTAACCCTAACCCTAACCCTAACCCTAACACAAACGTAACCCTAACCCTAACACTAACGCTAAGCCTAACAGAAACCTAACCCTAACCCTAACCCTAACCCTAAACCTAACGCTAACCTAACACTAACCCTAACCCTAAACCTAACCCTAACCTTAACGCAAACCTAAACCTAACCCTAACCCTAACCCTAACGCAAACCTAACCGTAACCCTAACATTAACCCTAACCCTAACCCTAAACCTAATCCTAACCCTACCCCTAACACAAACCTAACCCTAACCCTAACCCTAACCCTAACCCTAACGCAAACCTAACCCTAAACCTAACCCTAACCATAATCCTAACCCTAAACCTAACCCTAACCCTAACAGAAACCTAACCATATCCCAAACCCTAACCCTAACCCTAATCCTAACACAAACCTAACACTAAACCTAACCCTAAACCTAACCATAACCCTAAAGCAAACTTAACCCTAACCCTAACCCTAACCCTAACCCTAACACTAACGCAAAGCTAACCCTAACCATAACCATAAAACAAACCTAAACCTAACCTTAACCCTAAACCTAATCCTAACACTAACCCTTACGCAAACCTAACCCTAACCCTAACCATAACCCTAACAAAACCTAAATCTAAACCTAACCCTAACCCGAAACATAACATTAACCCTAATCCTAACCAAACCCTAACCCTAACCCTAACCCTAACCCTAACCCTACCATAACCCTAACCCTAACCCTAACCCTAACCCTAACCCTAACCCTAACCCTAAACCTAACCCTATACCTAACGATAACCCAAACGCAAACTTAACCCTAACCCTAACCCTAAACCTATCGCAAACCTAACCCTAACCCTAAACCTAACCCTAACCCTAACCGTAACGAAAACCTAACCCTAACCGTAACCCTAACACTAAACCTAACCCTAACCCTAACCCTAAAAGAAACCTAACCCTAACCCTAACCCTAAACCTAACGCAAACCTAACACTAACCCTAACCCTAAACCTAACCCTAACCTAACCCTAACCCTAACGCAAACCTAACCCTAAACCTAACCCTAACCCTAACCCTAACCCTAACTCTAACCCTAACCGTAACATAACCCTAACCCTAACCCTAACCCTAACCTAAACCTAACCTTAACCATAACCCTAACCCTAGCCTAACCCTAACCCTAAACCTAATGCAAACCTAACACTAACCCTAACCCTAAGCCTAACCCTAACCCTAACGCAAACCTAAACCTAACCCTAACCCTAACCCTAA
>NC_142501.1:98736287-98741287 GCF_057876585.1 Rhinolophus sinicus
ACCCTAATCCTAACACAAACCTAACACTAAACCTAACCCTAAACCTAACCATAACCCTAAAGCAAACTTAACCCTAACCCTAACCCTAACCCTAACCCTAACACTAACGCAAAGCTAACCCTAACCATAACCATAAAACAAACCTAAACCTAACCTTAACCCTAAACCTAATCCTAACACTAACCCTTACGCAAACCTAACCCTAACCCTAACCATAACCCTAACAAAACCTAAATCTAAACCTAACCCTAACCCGAAACATAACATTAACCCTAATCCTAACCAAACCCTAACCCTAACCCTAACCCTAACCCTAACCCTACCATAACCCTAACCCTAAACCTAACCCTAACCTTAACCCTAACCCTAACCCTAAACCTAACCCTATACCTAACGATAACCCAAACGCAAACTTAACCCTAACCCTAACCCTAAACCTATCGCAAACCTAACCCTAACCCTAAACCTAACCCTAACCCTAACCGTAACGAAAACCTAACCCTAACCGTAACCCTAACACTAAACCTAACCCTAACCCTAACCCTAAAAGAAACCTAACCCTAACCCTAACCCTAAACCTAACGCAAACCTAACACTAACCCTAACCCTAAACCTAACCCTAACCTAACCCTAACCCTAACGCAAACCTAACCCTAAACCTAAACCTAACCCTAACCCTAACCCTAACTCTAACCCTAACCGTAACATAACCCTAACCCTAACCCTAACCCTAACCTAAACCTAACCTTAACCATAACCCTAACCCTAGCCTAACCCTAACCCTAAACCTAATGCAAACCTAACACTAACCCTAACCCTAAGCCTAACCCTAACCCTAACGCAAACCTAAACCTAACCCTAACCCTAACCCTAACCCTATCCCTAACCCTATCGCCAACCTAACCCAAACACTAAACCAAACCCTAACCCTAACCCTAACGCAAACCTAACACTAACCCTAACCCTAACCCTAACCCTAACCCTAACCCTAACCCTAACCCTAACAGAAACCTAACCCTAACCCTAACCCTAACCCTAACCCTAACGCAATCCTAACCCTAACCCTATCCCTAAAACAAACCTAACCCTAACTTTAACCCTAAACCTAATCCTAACCCTAAACCTGACGCAAACCTAACCCTAACCCTAACCCTAACCCTAACACAACCTAAAGCTAAACCTAACCCTAACTCGAAAACTAACATTAACCCTAACCCTAACCTAACCCTAACCCGAAACCTAACCCTAACCCTACCCTAACCCTAACACTAACCCTAACCCTAACCCTAAACCTAACGAAAACCCTAACGCAAACCTAACCCAAACACTAACCCTAACCCTATCGCAAACCTAACCCTAACCCTAACCCTAACCCTAACCCTAATCCTAAACCTAACCCTAACCCTAACGCAAACCTAACCCTAACCCTAACATTAACCCTAAACCTAACCCTAACCCTAAACCTAACCCTAAACCTAACCCTAACGAAAACCTAACCCTAACCCTAACCCTAACCCTAACCCTAACAGAAACCTAAACCTAACCCTAACCCTAACCCTAAACCTAACGCAAACCTAACACTAACCCTAACCATAAACCTAACCCTAACCCTAACACAAACCTAACCCTAACCCTAACCCTTACGCAAACCTAACCTTAACCCTAACCATAACCCTAACCCTAACAGTAACGCAAACATAACAATAACACTAACCCTAACACTAACACTAACCCTAACGCAAACCTAACCCTAACCCTAACCATAACCCTAACTCAACCTAAATCTAAACCTAACCCAAACCCGAAACCTAACATTAAGCCTAACCCTAACATAACCCTAACCCTAAACCTAACCCTACCCTAACCCTAACCCTAACCCTAACCCTAACCCTAAACATAACGAAAACCTAACACTAACCCTAACCCTAAACCTAACCATAACCCTAACTAAAACCTAACCCTAACCCTAACCCTAACCATAACCCTAACACTAACGCAAAGCTAACCCTAAACTTAACCCTAACCCTCACCCTAACGAATACCTAACCCTAACCCTTACCCTAACCCTAACGCAAACCTAACCCTAAACCTAAACCTAACCCTAAACCTAACCCTAACCCTAACCCTAACCTAACCCTAACACTAACACTAGCCCTAACCCTAACCGTAACCCTAACCCTAACCATAACCCTAACCCTAACCCTAACACTAAACCTAGCCCTAACCCTAACCCTAACCCTAAACCCTAGCCCTAACCCTAACCCTAACCCTAACCCTAACCCTAACGCAAACCTAACCCTAACCCTAACCCTAACCCTAACCCTAACCCTAACCCTAACCTTAACCCTAACCCTAACCCTAATCCTAACCCTAACGCAAAACTAGCCCTAACCCTAACATTAACCCTAACCCTAAACCTGAGCCTAACCCTAAACCTAACCCTAAACCTAACCCTAACCCTATCGCATACATAACCCTAACCCTTAAATTAACCCTAACGCAAACCTAACCCTAAACCTAACCCTAACCCTAACCCTAACCCTAACCCTAACCCTAACCCTAACCCTAACCTAACCCTAACCGTAACCCTAACCCTAACATAACCCTAACCCTAACCCTAACCCTAACCCTAACCCTAACCCTAACCCTAACGCAAACCTAACCCTAACCGTAAACCTAACCCTAACATAACCCTAACCCTAACCCTAAACCTAACCCTAACCCTAACCCTAACCCTAACCCTAACCCTAACCTAACCCTAACCGTAACCCTAACCCTAACCTAACCCTAACCGTAACCCTAACCCTAACATAACCCTAACCCTAACCCTAACCCTAACCCTAACCCTAACCCTAACACTAACCCTTACGCAAACCTAACCCTAACCCTAACCATAACCCTAACAAAACCTAAATCTAAACCTAACCCTAACCCGAAACCTAACATTAACCCTAATCCTAACCAAACCCTAACCCTAACCCTAACCCTAACCCTAACCCTACCATAACCCTAACCCTAACCCTAACCCTAACCCTCACCCTAAACCTAACCCTATACCTAACGAAAACCCAAACGCAAACTTAACCCTAACCCTAACCCTAAACCTATCGCAAACCTAACCCTAATCCTAAACCTAACCATAACCCTAACCGTAACGAAAACCTAACCCTAACCGTAACCCTAACACTAAACCTAACCCTAACCCTAACCCTAAAAGAAACCTAACCCTAACCCTAACCCTAAACCTAACGCAAACCTAACACTAACCCTAACCCTAAACCTAACCCTTAACCTAACCCTAACCCTAACGCAAACCTAACCCTAAACCTAACCCTAACCCTAACCCTAACCCTAACTCTAACCCTAACCGTAACATAACCCTAACCCTAACCCTAACCCTAACCTAAACCTAACCTTAACCATAACCCTAACCCTAGCCTAACCCTAACCCTAAACCTAATGCAAACCTAACACTAACCCTAACCCTAAGCCTAACCCTAACCCTAACGCAAACCTAAACCTAACCCTAACCCTAACCCTAACCCTAACCCTAACCCTATCGCCAACCTAACCCAAACACTAAACCAAACCCTAACCCTAACCCTAACGCAAACCTAACACTAACCCTAAACCTAACCCTAACCCTAACCCTAACCCTAACCCTAACCCTAACCCTAACCCTAACAGAAACCTAACCCTAACCCTAACCCTAACCCTAAACCTAACGCAAACCTAATACTAACCCTAACCCTAAACCTAACTCTAACCCTAACGCAAACCTAACCCTAACCCTAACCCTAACACTAACACTAACCCTAACCCTAAGGCAAAGCTAACCCTAACCCTAACCCTAAAACAAACGCATACCTAACCCTAACCCTAACCCTAACCTAACCCTCACCCTAACCCTAACCCTAACCATAACCCTAACCGTAACCTAACCCTCACCCTAACCCTAACCCTAACCCTAACCGTAACCCTAACGCAAACCTAACCATAACCCTAACCGTAACCCTAACGCAAACCTAACCCTAACTCTAACCCTAACCCTAACACTAACCCTAACCCTAACCCTAACCCTAACCCTAACAGAAACCTAACCCTAACCCTAACCCTAACCCTAACCCTAACCCTAACCCTAACCCTAACGCAATCCTAACCCTAACCCTATCCCTAAAACAAACCTAACCCTAACTCTAACCCTAAACCTAATCCTAACCCTAAACCTGACGCAAACCTAACCCTAACCCTAACCCTAACCCTAACACAACCTAAAGCTAAACCTAACCCTAACTCGAAAACTAACATTAACCCTAACCCTAACCTAACCCTAACCCGAAACCTAACCCTAACCCTACCCTAACCCTAACACTAACCCTAACCCTAACCCTAAACCTAACGAAAACCCTAACGCAAACCTAACCCAAACACTAACCCTAACCCTATCGCAAACCTAACCCTAACCCTAACCCTAACCCTAACCCTAATCCTAAACCTAACCCTAACCCTAACGCAAACCTAACCCTAACCCTAACATTAACCCTAAACCTAACCCTAACCCTAAACCTAACCCTAAACCTAACCCTAACGAAAACCTAACCCTAACCCTAACCCTAAGCCTAACCCTATCGCTACCCTAACCCTAACCCTAAACCTCACCCTAAACCTAACCCGAACGCAAACCTAACCCTAACCCTAACCCTAACCCTAACCCTAACCCTAACCCTAACCCTAACAGAAACCTAACCCTAACTCTTACCCTAACCCTAACACTAACCCTAACCCTAACCCTAACCCTAACCCTAAACTTAACACTAACCATAACCCTAACCGTAACCCTAACCCTAACGCAAAGTTAACCCTAACCGTAACCCAAACTCTAACCCTAACACTAAGGCAAAGCTAACCCTAACCCTAACCCTAACTCTAACCCTAAAGCATAACTAACCCTAACCCTTACCCTAACCCTAACGCAAACCGAACCCTAAACCTAAACCTAA
>NC_142501.1:98743787-98761287 GCF_057876585.1 Rhinolophus sinicus
CTAATCCTAACCCTAACCATAAACCTAACGCAAACCTAACACTAACTCTAACCCTAAACCTAACACTAACCCTAACGCAAACCTAACCCTAAACCTAACCCTATCCCTAACCCTAACACTAAGGCAAAGCTAACCCTAAACCTAACCCTAACCCTAACGCATATATAACCCTAACCCTTACCCTAAACCTAACGCAAACCTAACCCTAAACCTAACCCTAACCATAACCATAACCATAACCCTAACCCTAACCCTAACCCTACAGAAACCTAACCCTAACCCTAACCCTAACCCTAAACCTAACGAAAACCCTAACGCAAACCTAATGCAAACACTAACCCTAACCCTATCGCAAACCTAACCCTAAACATAACCCTTACCCTAAACCTAACCCTAACACTAACGCAAAGCTAACCCTAACCCTAACCCTAACCCTAACCCTAACCCTAACGCATACCTAACCCGAACACTTTCCCTAACCCTAACGCAAACCTAACCCTAAACCTAACCCTAACCCTAACCCTAACCCTAACCCTAACCCTAACCCTAACCTAACCGTAACCCTAACCCTAACCTAACCCTAACCCTAACCCTAACCCTAAACCTAACCCTAACCCTAACGCATACCTAACCCTAACACTTACCCTAACCCTAACGCAAACCTAACCCTAAACCTAACCCTAACCCTAACCCTGAATCTAACCCTAACCCTAACCTAACCCTAACCCTAACTCTAACCTAAACCTAACCCTAACCCTAACCCTAAACCTAACCCTAACCCTAATCCTAACCCTAACGCAAACCTAACCCTAACCCTAACCCTAAAACAAACCAAACCCTAACCCTAACCGTAAACCTAATCCTAACCCAAACCCTTAAGCAAAACTAACCCTAACCCTAACCATAACCCTAACCATAACCATAACGCAAACCTAACAATGACACTAACCCTAACCCTAACCCTAACCCTAACCCTAACACAAACGTAACCCTAACCCTAACCCTAACCCTATCGCAAACCTAACCCTAACCCTAAACCAAACCCTAACCCTAACCCTAACACAAACCTAACCCCAACCGTAACCCTAACCCTAACCCTAACACTAACGCTAAGCCTAACAGAAACCTAACCCTAACCCTAACCCTAACCCTAAACCTAACGCTAACCTAACACTAACCCTAACCCTAAACCTAACCCTAACCTTAACGCAAACCTAAACCTAACCCTAACCCTAACCCTAACGCAAACCTAACCGTAACCCTAACATTAACCCTAACCCTAACCCTAAACCTAATCCTAACCCTACCCCTAACACAAACCTAACCCTAACCCTAACCCTAACCCTAACCCTAACGCAAACCTAACCCTAAACCTAACCCTAACCATAATCCTAACCCTAAACCTAACCCTAACCCTAACAGAAACCTAACCATATCCCAAACCCTAACCCTAACCCTAATCCTAACACAAACCTAACACTAAACCTAACCCTAAACCTAACCATAACCCTAAAGCAAACTTAACCCTAACCCTAACCCTAACCCTAACCCTAACACTAACGCAAAGCTAACCCTAACCATAACCATAAAACAAACCTAAACCTAACCTTAACCCTAAACCTAATCCTAACACTAACCCTTACGCAAACCTAACCCTAACCCTAACCATAACCCTAACAAAACCTAAATCTAAACCTAACCCTAACCCGAAACATAACATTAACCCTAATCCTAACCAAACCCTAACCCTAACCCTAACCCTAACCCTAACCCTACCATAACCCTAACCCTAACCCTAACCCTAACCTTAACCCTAACCCTAACCCTAAACCTAACCCTATACCTAACGATAACCCAAACGCAAACTTAACCCTAACCCTAACCCTAAACCTATCGCAAACCTAACCCTAACCCTAAACCTAACCCTAACCCTAACCGTAACGAAAACCTAACCCTAACCGTAACCCTAACACTAAACCTAACCCTAACCCTAACCCTAAAAGAAACCTAACCCTAACCCTAACCCTAAACCTAACGCAAACCTAACACTAACCCTAACCCTAAACCTAACCCTAACCTAACCCTAACCCTAACGCAAACCTAACCCTAAACCTAAACCTAACCCTAACCCTAACCCTAACTCTAACCCTAACCGTAACATAACCCTAACCCTAACCCTAACCCTAACCTAAACCTAACCTTAAACATAACCCTAACCCTAGCCTAACCCTAACCCTAAACCTAATGCAAACCTAACACTAACCCTAACCCTAAGCCTAACCCTAACCCTAACGCAAACCTAAACCTAACCCTAACCCTAACCCTAACCCTATCCCTAACCCTATCGCCAACCTAACCCAAACACTAAACCAAACCCTAACCCTAACCCTAACGCAAACCTAACACTAACCCTAACCCTAACCCTAACCCTAACCCTAACCCTAACCCTAACCCTAACAGAAACCTAACCCTAACCCTAACCCTAACCCTAACCCTAACCCTAACGCAATCCTAACCCTAACCCTATCCCTAAAACAAACCTAACCCTAACTTTAACCCTAAACCTAATCCTAACCCTAAACCTGACGCAAACCTAACCCTAACCCTAACCCTAACCCTAACACAACCTAAAGCTAAACCTAACCCTAACTCGAAAACTAACATTAACCCTAACCCTAACCTAACCCTAACCCGAAACCTAACCCTAACCCTACCCTAACCCTAACACTAACCCTAACCCTAACCCTAAACCTAACGAAAACCCTAACGCAAACCTAACCCAAACACTAACCCTAACCCTATCGCAAACCTAACCCTAACCCTAACCCTAACCCTAACCCTAATCCTAAACCTAACCCTAACCCTAACGCAAACCTAACCCTAACCCTAACATTAACCCTAAACCTAACCCTAACCCTAAACCTAACCCTAAACCTAACCCTAACGAAAACCTAACCCTAACCCTAACCCTAACCCTAACCCTAACAGAAACCTAAACCTAACCCTAACCCTAACCCTAAACCTAACGCAAACCTAACACTAACCCTAACCATAAACCTAACCCTAACCCTAACACAAACCTAACCCTAACCCTAACCCTTACGCAAACCTAACCTTAACCCTAACCATAACCCTAACCCTAACAGTAACGCAAACATAACAATAACACTAACCCTAACACTAACACTAACCCTAACGCAAACCTAACCCTAACCCTAACCATAACCCTAACTCAACCTAAATCTAAACCTAACCCAAACCCGAAACCTAACATTAAGCCTAACCCTAACATAACCCTAACCCTAAACCTAACCCTACCCTAACCCTAACCCTAACCCTAACCCTAACCCTAAACATAACGAAAACCTAACACTAACCCTAACCCTAAACCTAACCATAACCCTAACTCAAACCTAACCCTAACCCTAACCCTAACCATAACCCTAACACTAACGCAAAGCTAACCCTAAACTTAACCCTAACCCTCACCCTAACGAATACCTAACCCTAACCCTTACCCTAACCCTAACGCAAACCTAACCCTAAACCTAAACCTAACCCTAAACCTAACCCTAACCCTAACCCTAACCTAACCCTAACACTAACACTAGCCCTAACCCTAACCGTAACCCTAACCCTAACCATAACCCTAACCCTAACCCTAACACTAAACCTAGCCCTAACCCTAACCCTAACCCTAAACCCTAGCCCTAACCCTAACCCTAACCCTAACCCTAACCCTAACGCAAACCTAACCCTAACCCTAACCCTAACCCTAACCCTAACCCTAACCCTAACCTTAACCCTAACCCTAACCCTAATCCTAACCCTAACGCAAAACTAGCCCTAACCCTAACATTAACCCTAACCCTAAACCTGAGCCTAACCCTAAACCTAACCCTAAACCTAACCCTAACCCTATCGCATACATAACCCTAACCCTTAAATTAACCCTAACGCAAACCTAACCCTAAACCTAACCCTAACCCTAACCCTAACCCTAACCCTAACCCTAACCCTAACCCTAACCTAACCCTAACCGTAACCCTAACCCTAACATAACCCTAACCCTAACCCTAACCCTAACCCTAACCCTAACCCTAACCCTAACCCTAACGCAAACCTAACCCTAACCGTAACCCTAACCCTAACATAACCCTAACCCTAACCCTAAACCTAACCCTAACCCTAACCCTAACCCTAACCCTAACCCTAACCTAACCCTAACCGTAACCCTAACCCTAACCTAACCCTAACCGTAACCCTAACCCTAACATAACCCTAACCCTAACCCTAACCCTAACCCTAACCCTAACCCTAACACTAACCCTTACGCAAACCTAACTCTAACCCTAACCATAACCCTAACAAAACCTAAATCTAAACCTAACCCTAACCCGAAACCTAACATTAACCCTAATCCTAACCAAACCCTAACCCTAACCCTAACCCTAACCCTAACCCTACCATAACCCTAACCCTAACCCTAACCCTAACCCTCACCCTAAACCTAACCCTATACCTAACGAAAACCCAAACGCAAACTTAACCCTAACCCTAACCCTAAACCTATCGCAAACCTAACCCTAATCCTAAACCTAACCATAACCCTAACCGTAACGAAAACCTAACCCTAACCGTAACCCTAACACTAAACCTAACCCTAACCCTAACCCTAAAAGAAACCTAACCCTAACCCTAACCCTAAACCTAACGCAAACCTAACACTAACCCTAACCCTAAACCTAACCCTAAACCTAACCCTAACCCTAACGCAAACCTAACCCTAAACCTAACCCTAACCCTAACCCTAACCCTAACTCTAACCCTAACCGTAACATAACCCTAACCCTAACCCTAACCCTAACCTAAACCTAACCTTAACCATAACCCTAACCCTAGCCTAACCCTAACCCTAAACCTAATGCAAACCTAACACTAACCCTAACCCTAAGCCTAACCCTAACCCTAACGCAAACCTAAACCTAACCCTAACCCTAACCCTAACCCTAACCCTAACCCTATCGCCAACCTAACCCAAACACTAAACCAAACCCTAACCCTAACCCTAACGCAAACCTAACACTAACCCTAAACCTAACCCTAACCCTAACCCTAACCCTAACCCTAACCCTAACCCTAACCCTAACAGAAACCTAACCCTAACCCTAACCCTAACCCTAAACCTAACGCAAACCTAATACTAACCCTAACCCTAAACCTAACTCTAACCCTAACGCAAACCTAACCCTAACCCTAACCCTAACACTAACACTAACCCTAACCCTAAGGCAAAGCTAACCCTAACCCTAACCCTAAAACAAACGCATACCTAACCCTAACCCTAACCCTAACCTAACCCTCACACTAACCCTAACCCTAACCATAACCCTAACCGTAACCTAACCCTCACCCTAACCCTAACCCTAACCCTAACCGTAACCCTAACGCAAACCTAACCATAACCCTAACCGTAACCCTAACGCAAACCTAACCCTAACTCTAACCCTAACCCTAACACTAACCCTAACACTAACGCAAACCTAACCCTAATCCTAACCCTAACCCTAACGCATACCTAACCCTAACACTTACCCTAACCCTAACGGAAACCTAACCCTAAACCTAACCATAACCCTAACCCTAACCCTAACCCTAACCCTAACCTAACCCTAACCCTAACCCTAACCCTAACCTAACCCTAACCCTAACCCTAAACCTAAACCTAACCCTAACCCTAACCCTAACGCAAACCTAACCCTAACCCTAAAACAAACCTAACCCTAACCCTAACCCTAAACCTAATCCTAACCCTAATCCTGACGCAAACCTATCCCTAACCATATCCATAACCCTAACCGTAACCGTAACGCAAACCTAACCCTACCACTAATACTATCACTAACCCTAACCCTAATCCTAACGCAACCCTAACCCTGACCTTAACCCTAACCTTACACAACTTAAAGCTAAACCTAACCCTAACTGGAAAACTAACATTAACCCTAACCCTAATCTAACCCTAACCCTAAACCTAACCCTAACCCTACCCAAACCCTAACATTAACCCTAACCCTAACCCTAACCCTAAACCTAACGAAAACACTAACGCAAACCTAACCCAAACACCAACCCTAACCCTTTCGCAAACCTAACCCTAACCTTAAACCTAACCCTTACCCTAACCCTAAACGTAACTCTAACCCTAACCTTAACCCTAACCCTAACCCTAACCCTAACCCTAACCCTAACCCTTACGCAAACCTAACCCTAACCGTAACATTAACCCTAGCCCTAAACCTAACCCTAAACCTAACCCTAACCCTAACCCTAACCCTAACGCAAACCTAACCCTAACCCTAACCCTAACCCTAACCCTAACCCTAACCTTAACTCTAACCCTAACGCAAACCTAACCCTAAACCTAACCCTAACCTTAACCCTAACCCTAACCCTAATCCTAACCCTAACGCAAAACTAGCCCTAACCCTAACATTAACCCTAATCCTAAACCTGAGCCTAACCGTAAACCTAACCCTAAACCTAACCCTAACCCTATTGCATACATAACCCTAACTCTTAAATTAACCCTAACGCAAACCTAACCCTAAACCTAACCCTAACCCTAACCCTAACCCTAACCCTAACCCTAACCTAACCCTAACCGTAACCCTAACCCTAACATAACCCTAACCCTAACCCTAACCCTAACCCTAACCCTAACCCTAACCCTAACCCTAACCCTAAGCCTAACGCAAACCTAACCCTAACCCTAACCCAAAAACAAACGTAACCCTAACCCTAACCCTAAACCTAATCCTAACACTAACCCTTTCGCAAACGTAACCCAAAACCTAACCATAACCCTAACCCTAACCGTAACGCAAACCTAACAATTACACTAACCCTGACCCTAACCCTAATGCAAACCTAACCCTAAACCTAACCCTAACCCTAACCCTAACCCTAACGCTAACCCTAGCCCTAACCCTAACATTAACCCTAATCCTAACCTAACCCTAACCCTAACCCTAACCCTAACCCTAACCCTAACACTAACCCTATCGCAACCCTAACCCTAACCCTAAACCTCACCCTAAACCTAACCCGAACGCAAACCTAACCCTAACCCTAACCCTAACCCTAACCCTAACCCTAACAGAAACATAACCCTAACCCTTACCCTAACCCTAACCCTAACCCTAACCCTAACCCTAACCCTAAACTTAACACTAACCATAACCCTAACCGTAACCCTAACCCTAACGCAAACTTAACCCTAACCTTAACCCTAACTCTAACCCTAACACTAAGGCAAAGCTAACCTTAACCCTAACCCTAACTCTAACCCTAAAGCATACCTAACCTAAACCTTACCCTAACCATAACGCAAACTGAACCCTAAACCTAAACCTAACCCTAACCCTAACCCTTAAACCTAACCTAACCCTAACCCTAACCCTAACCCTAACCCTAACCCTAACCCTAACGCAATCCTAACCCTAACCCTATCCCTAAAACAAACCTAACCCTAACTCTAACCCTAAACCTAATCCTAACCCTAACCCTGACGCAAACCTAACCCTAACCCTAACCTTAACCCTAACACAACCTAAAGCTAAACCTAACCCTAACTCGAAAACTAACATTAACCCTAACCCTAACCTAACCCTAACCCTAAACCTAACCCTAACCCTGCCCTAACCCTAACACTAACCCTAACCCTAACCCTAAACCTAACGAAAACCCTAACGCAAACCTAACCCAAACACTAACCCTAACCCTATCGCAAACCTAACCCTAACCCTAACCCTAACCCTAACCCTAATCCTAAACCTAACCCTAACCCTAACGCAAACCTAACCCTAACCCTAACATTAACACTAAACCTAACCCTAACCCTAAACCTAACCCTAAACCTAACCCTAACGAAAACCTAACCCTAACCCTAACCCTAACCCTAACCCTTACCCTAATAGAAACCTAAACCTAACCCTAATCCTAACCCTAAACCTAACGCAAACCTAACACTAACCCTAACCATAAACCTAACCCTAACCCTAACACAAACCTAAACCTAACCCTAACCCTTACGCAAACCTAACCTTAACCCTAACCATAACCCTAACCCTAACAGTAACGCAAACATAACAATAACACTAACCCTAACACTAACACTAACCCTAACGCAAACCTAACCCTAACCCTAACCATAACCCTAACTCAACCTAAATCTAAACCTAACCCAAACCCGAAACCTAACATTAACCCTAACCCTAACATAACCCTAACCCTAAACCTAACCCTAACCCTAACCCTAACCCTAACCCTAACTCTAACCCTAACCCTAACCTAACCCTCACCGTAACCCTAACCCTAACATAACACTAACCCTAAACCTAACCCTAACCCTAACCCTAACCCTAACCCTAACGCAAACCTAAACCTAACCTTAACCCTAAACCTAATCCTAACACTAACCCTTACGCAAACCTAACCCTAACCCTAACCATAACCCTAAGAAAACCTAAATATAAACCTAACCCTAACCCGAAACCTAACATTAACCCTAATCCTAACCAAACCCTAACCCTAACCCTAACCTTAACCCTAACCCTACCATAACCCTAACCCTAACCCTAACCCTAACCCTAACCCTAAATCTAACCCTATACCTAACGAAAACCCAAACGCAAACTTAACCCTAACCCTAACCCTAAACCTATCGCAAACCTAACCCTAATCCTAAACCTAACCCTAACCCTAACCGTAACGAAAACCTAACCCTAACCGTAACCCTAACACTAAACCTAACCCTAACCCTAACCCTAAAAGAAACCTAACCCTAACCCTAACCCTAAACCTAACGCAAACCTAACACTAACCCTAACCCTAAACCTAACCCTAAACCTAACCCTAACCCTAACGCAAACCTAACCCTAAACCTAACCCTAACCCTAACCCTAACCCTAACTCTAACCCTAACCGTAACATAACCCTAACCCTAACCCTAACCCTAACCTAAACCTAACCTTAACCATAACCCTAACCCTAGCCTAACCCTAACCCTAAACCTAATGCAAACCTAACACTAACCCTAACCCTAAGCCTAACCCTAACCCTAACGCAAACCTAAACCTAACCCTAACCCTAACCCTAACCCTAATCCTATCGCCAACCTAACCCAAACACTAAACCAAACACTAACCCTAACCCTAATGCAAATCTAACACTAACCCTAACCCTAACCCTAACCCTAACCCTAACCCTAACCCTAACCCTAACAGAAACCTAACCCTAACCCTAACCCTAACCCTAAACCTAACGCAAACCTAATACTAACCCTAACCCTAAACCTAACTCTAACCCTATCGCAAACCTAACCCTAACCCTAACCCTAACACTAACCCTAACCCTAACCCTAAGGCAAAGCTAACCCTAACCCTAACCGTAACCTAACCCTCACCCTAACCCTAACCCTAACCCTAACCGTAACCCTAACGCAAACCTAAACCTAACTCTAACCCTAACCCTAACACTAACCCTAACACTAACGCAAAGCTAACCCTAATCCTAACCCTAACCCTAACGCATACCTAACCCTAACACTTACCCTAACCCTAACGAGAACCTAACCCTAAACCTAACCATAACCCTAACCCTAACCCTATCCCTAACCCTAACTTAACCCTAACCCTAACCCTAACCCTAACCTAACCCTAACCCTAAACCTAAACCTAAACCTAACCCTAACCCTAACCCTAACGCAAACCTAACCCTAACTCTAAAATAAACCTAACCCTAACCCTAACCCTAAAACAAACGTAACCCTAACCCTAACCCTAAACCTAATCCTAACACTAACCCTTTCGCAAACCTAACCCAAAACCTAACCATAACCCTAACCCTAACCGTAACGCAAACCTAACAATAACACTAACCCTGACCCTAACCCTAACGCAAACCTAACCCTAAACCTAACCCTAACCCTAACCCTAACCCTAACGCTAACCCTAGCCCTAACCCTAACATTAACCCTAATCCTAACCTAACCCTAACCCTAACCCTAACCCTAACCCTAACCCTAACCCTAACCCTAACCTTAACACTAACCCTATCGCAACTCTAACCCTAACCCTAAACCTCACCCTAAACCTAACCCGAACGCAAACCTAACCCTAACCCAAACCCTAACCCTAACCCTAACCCTAACAGAAACATAACCCTAACCCTTACCCTAACCCTAACCCTAACCCTAACCCTAACCCCAAACTTAACACTAACCATAACCCTAACCGTAACCCTAACCCTAACGCAAACTTAACCCTAACCGTAACCCTAACTCTAACCCTAACACTAAGGCAAACCTAACCTTAACCCTAACCATAACCCTAACCCTAACAGTAACGCAAACATAACAATAACACTAACCCTAACACTAACACTAACCCTAACGCAAACCTAACCCTAACCCTAACCCTAACCCTAACTCAACCTAAATCTAAACCTAACCCAAACCCGAAACCTAACATTAACCCTAACCCTAACATAACCCTAACCCTAAACCTAACCCTACCCTAACCCTAACCCTAACCCTAACCCTAACCCTAAACATAACGAAAACCTAACACTAACCTTAACCCTAAACCTAACCATAACCCTAACTCAAACCTAACCCTAACCCTAACCCTAACCATAACCCTAACACTAACGCAAAGCTAACCCTAACCTTAACCCTAACCCTCACCCTAACGAATACCTAACCCTAACCCTTACCCTAACCCTAACGCAAACCTAACCCTAAACCTAAACCTAACCCTAACCCTAACCCTAACCCTAACCCTAACCCTAACCCTAACCCTAACCTAACCCTAACCCTAACCCTAGCCCTAACCCTAACCATAACCCTAACCCTAACCGTAACCCTAACCCTAACCCTAACACTAAACCTAGCCCTAACCCTAACCCTAACCCTAAACCCTAGCCCTAACCCTAACCCTAACCCTAACCCTAACCCTAACCCTAACGCAAACCTAACCCTAAACCTAACCCTAACCTTAACCCTAACCCTAACCCTAATCCTAACCCTAACGCAAACCTAGCACCAAACCTAACATTAATCCTAACCATAAACCTAAGCCTAACCCTAAACCTAACCCAAAACCTAACCCTAACACTAACCCTAACCTAACCCTAACCCTAACCCTAACCCTAACCTAACCCTAACCCTAACCCTAACCCTAACCTAACCCTAACCCTAACCATAAAACTAAACCTAACCCTAACCCTAACCTTAACGCAAACCTAACCCTAACCCTAACCCTAAAACAAACCTAACCCTAACACTAAACCTAATCCTAACCCTAATCCTGACGCAAACCTAACCCTAACCATATCCATAACCCCAACCCTAACCGTAACGCAAACCTAACCCTACCACTAACACTATCACTAACCCTAACCCTAACCCTAACGCAAACCTAACCCTAACCCTAACCCTAACCCTAACCCTAACCCTAACCTTGACCCTAACCCTAACGCAAACCTAACCCTAAACCTAACCCTAACCTTAACCCTAACCCTAACCCTAATCCTAACCCTAACGCAAACCTAGCCCTAAACCTAACATTAACCCTAACACTAAACCTAAGCCTAACCCTAAACCTAACCCTAAACCTAACCTTAACCCTAACACAAACCTAACCCTAACCCTAACCCTAACACTAACCATAACGCAAACCTAACCCTAAACCTAATCTAACCCTAACGCTAACCCTAAACCTAACCCTAACACTAACAGAAACCTAACCCTAACCCTAACCCTAAACCTAACGCACACCTAACACTAACCCTAACCCTAAACCTAACCCTAACCTAACTCTAACCGTAACCCTAACCCTAACATAACCCTAACCCTAACCGTAACCCTAACCCTAACCCTAACGCATACCTAACCCTAACACTTACCCTAACCCTAAGGCAAACCTAACCCTAACCTAACCCTAACCCTTACCCTAACCCTAACCCTAACCCTAACCAAACCCTAACCCTAACCCTAAAACTAACCTAACCCTAACACTAACCTAAACCTAATCCTAACCCTAACCCTTACGCAAACATAACACTAACCCTAACCATAACCCTAACCCTAACCATAACGCAAACATAACAATAACCCTAATCCTAACCCTAACCCTAACCCTAACCCTAACCCTAACCCTAACCCTAACCCTAACAGAAACCTAAACCTAAACCTAAACCTAACCCTAAACCTAACGCAAACCTAACACTAACCCTAACCCTAAACTTAACCCTAACCCTAAAGCAAACCTAACCCTAACCCTAACCCTAACCCTAACCCTAACACTAAGGCAAAGCTAACGTTAAACCTAACCCTAAACCTAACCCTAACGCAAACCTAACCCTAACCCTAACCCTAAAACAAACCTAACCCTAACCCTAAACCTAACCCTAAACCTAATCCTAACCCTAACCCTGACGCAAACCTCACCCTAAACATAACCATAACCCTAACCCTAACCGTAAAGCAAACCTAAACCTAACACTAACACTAACCCTAACCCTAACCCTAACCCTAACGGAATCCTAACCATAACCCTAACCCTAACCCTAACACAACCTAAACCTAAACCTAACCCTAATTCGAAAACTAACATTAACCCTAACTCTACCCTAACCCTAACCCTAACCCTAACCCTAAACCTAAACCTAACGAAAACCCTAACGCAAACCTAATCCAAACACTAACCCTAACCCTATCACAAACTTAACCCTAACCCTAACCCTAACCCTAACCCTAACACTAACGCAAAGGTAACCCTAACCCTAACCCTAACCCTAACGCATACTTAACCCTAACACTTACCCTAACCCTAACGCAAACCTAACCCTATACCTAACCCTAACCCTAACCCTAACCCTAACCCTAACCTAACCCTAACCCTAACCCTAAAACAAACCAAACCCTAACCCTAACGCTAAACCTAATCCTAACCATAACCCTTACACAAAACTAACCCTAACCCTAACCATAACCCTAACCCTAACCATAACGCAAACCTAAAAATGACACTAACCCTAACCCTAACCCTAACCCTAACGCAAACCTAACCCTAACCCTAATCCTAACGCAAACCTAACCCTAACCCTAAACCTAACCCTAACCCTAACCCTAACACAAACCTAACCCTAACCCTAACCCTACCCTTAACCCTAACCCTAACCCTAACGCTAACCTAACAGAAACCTAACCCTACCCCTAACCCTAAACCTAAACCTAACGCTAACCTAACACTAATCCTAACCCTAAACCTAACCCTAACCCTAACGCAAACCTAACCCTAACCCTAACCCAAACCCTAACATTAACGCAAAGCGAACCTTAACCATAACCCTAAACCTAACCCTAAAACATACCTAATCCTAACCCTAACCCTAACCCTTAACCTATTCCTAACCCTAACCCTGACGCAAACCTAACCCTAACCATAATCCTTACCCTAACCGTAACGCAATCCTAACAATAACACTAACACTAACCCTAACCCTAACCCTAACCCTAACGCAAACCTAACCCTAATCCTAACCCTAACTTTAACACAACCTAAATCTAAACCTAAACCTAACCCGAAACGTAATATTAACCCCAACCCTAACCTAACCCTAACCCTAACCCTAACCCTTACCATACCCTAACCCTAACCCAAACCCTAACCCTAACCATAAACCTAACGCAAACCTAACACTAACCCTAACCCTAAACCTAACACTAAAACTAACGCAAACCTAACCCTAAACCTAACCCTATCCCTAACCCTAACAATAAGGCAAAGCTAACCCTAAGCCTAACCCTAACCCTAACGCATACCTAACCCTAACCCTAACGCAAACCTAACCCTAAACCTAACCCTAACCCTAACCATAACCATAACCCTAACCCTAACCCTAACCCTAACCCTAACCCTACAGAAACCTAACCCTAAACCTAACCCTATCCCTAAACCTAACGCAAACCTAACACTAACCCTAACCCTAAACCTAACCCTAACCCTAACGCAAACATAAACCTAACCCTAACCCTAACCCTAACCCTAACACTAAGGCAAACTTAACCCTATCCCTAACCCTAACCCTAAACCTAACGTTAAACCTAATCCTAACCGTAACCCTGACGCAAACCGCACCCTAAAGATAACCATAACCCTAACCCTAACCGTAACGCAAACCTAACCCTAACACTAACATTAACCCTAACCCTAAACCTAACCCTAAACCTAACCATAACCCTAACTAAAACCTAACCCTAACCCTAACCCTAACCATAACCCTAACACTAACGCAAAGCTAACCCTAACCTTAACCCTAACCCTAACCCTAACGAATACCTAACCCTAACCCTTACCCTAACCCTAACGCAAACCTAACCCTAAACCTAAACCTAACCCTAAACCTAACCCTAAACCTAACCCTAACCCTAACCCTAACCCTAACCCTAACCTAAACCTAACCCTAACCCTAGCCCTAACCCTAACCGTAACCCTAACCCTAACCATAACCCTAACCCTAACCCTAACACTAAACCTAGCCCTAACCCTAACCCTAACCCTAAACCCTAGCCCTAACCCTAACCCTAACCCTAACCCTAACCCTAACGCAAACCTAACCCTAACCCTAACCCTAACCCTAACCTTAACCCTAACCCTAACGCAAACCTAACCCTAAACCTAACCCTAACCTTAAACCTAACCCTAACCCTAATCCTAACCCTAACGCAAACCTAGCCCCAAACCTAACATTAACCCTAACCCTGAATCTAAGCCTAACCCTAAACCTAACCCAAAACCTAACCCTAACCCTAACCCTAACCCTAACCCTAACCCTAACCCTAACCTAACACTAACCCTAACCCTAACCCTAACCTAACCCTAACCCTAACCATAAAACTAAACCTAACCCTAACCCTAACCCTAACTAAAACCTAACCCTAACCCTAACCCTAACCATAACCCTAACACTAACGCAAAGCTAACCCTAACCTTAACCCTAACCCTAACCCTAACGAATACCTAACCCTAACCCTTACCCTAACCCTAACGCAAACCTAACCCTGAACCTAAACCTAACCCTAAACCTAACCCTAACCCTAACCCTAACCCTAACCCTAACCCTAACCCTAACCCTAACCTAAACCTAACCCTAACCCTAGCCCTAACCCTAACCGTAACCCTAACCCTAACCGTAACCCTAACCCTAACCCTAAACTAAACCTAGCCCTAACCCTAACCCTAACCCTAAACCCTAGCCCTAACCCTAACCCTAACCCTAACCCTAACCCTAACGCAAACCTAACCCTAACCCTAACCCTAACCCTAACCCTAACCCTAACCTTAACCCTAACCCTAACGCAAACCTAACCCTAAACCTAACCCTAACCTTAACCCTAACCCTAACCCTAATCCTAACCCTAACGCAAACCTAGCCCCAAACCTAACATTAACCCTAACCCTGAATCTAAGCCTAACCCTAAACCTAACCCAAAACCTAACCCTAACCCTAACCCTAACCCTAACCCTAACCCTAACCCTAACCCTAATCTAACCCTAACCCTAACCCTAACCCTAACCTAACCCTAACCGTAACCCTAACCATAAAACTAAACCTAACCCTAACCCTAACCCTAACGCAAACCTAACCCTAACCCTAACCCTAAAACAAACCTAAACCTAACCCTAAACCTAATCCTAACCCTAATCCTGACCAAACCTAACCCTAACCATATCCATAACCCTAACCCTAACCGTAACGCAAACCTAACCCTACCACTAACACTATCACTAACCCTAACCCTAACCCTAACGCAACCCTAACCCTAACCCTAACCCTAACCCTAACCCTAACCTTGACCCTAACCCTAACGCAAACCTAACCCTAAACCTAACCCTAACCTTAACCCTAACCCTAACCCTAATCCTAACCCTAACGCAAACCTAGCCCTAAACCTAACATTAACCCTAACCCTAAACCTAAGCCTAACCCTAAACCTAACCCTAAACCTAACCCTAACCCTAACGCAAACCTAACCCTAACCCTAACCCTAACACTAACCATAACGCAAACCTAACCCTAAACCTAATCTAACCCTAACACTAACCCTAAACCTAACCCTAACACTAACAGAAACCTAACCCTAACCCTAACCCTGAACCTAACGCAAACCTAACACTAACCCTAACCCTAAACCTAACCCTAACCCTAACCTAACTCTAACCGTAACCCTAACCCTAACATAACCCTAACCCTAACCCTAACCCTAACCCTAACCCTAACCCTAACCCTAACGCATACCTAACCCTAACACTTACCCTAACCCTAAGGCAAACCTAACCCTAACCTAACCCTAACCCTAACCCTAACCCTAACCCTAACCTAACCCTAAACCTAACCCTAAACCTAACACTAACCCTAACCCTAACCCTAACCCTAACGCAAACCTAACCCTAACCCTAACCCTAAAACTAACCTAACCCTAACACTAACCTAAACCTAATCCTAACCCTAACCCTTACGCAAACATAACCCTAACCCTAACCATAACCCTAACCCTAACCATAACGCAAACATAACAATAACCCTAAACCTAACCCTAACCCTAACCCTAACCCTAACCCTAACCCTAACCTAACCCTATCCCTAACCCTAACCCTAACCTAACCCTAACCCTAACCCTAACCCTAACCCTACCCTAACCCTAAACCTAACCTTATTTCATATCCTAAACCTAACGAAAACCCTAACGCAAACCTAATCCAAACACTGACCCTAACCCTATTGCAAACCTAACCCTAACCCTAACCCTAACCCTAACCGTAACCCTAAACCTAACCCTAACCCTAAACTTAACCCTAAACCTAACCCTAACCCTAACCCTAACACAAACCAAACCCTAACCCTAACATTAACCCTAACCCTAACCTTAACCCTAAACCTAACCCTAACCCTAACCCTAACGCAAATCTAGCCCTAACCCTAACCCTAACCCTAACCCTAAAGCAAACCTAACACTAAACCTAACCCTAACCCAAACCCTAACCCTAAACCTAACCCTAACCCTAACAGAAACCTAACCCTAACCCTAACCCTAACCCTAAACCTAATGCAACCCTAACCCTAACCCTAACCCTAACCCTAAACCTAACCCTAACCCTAACCCTAATGCAAACCTAACCCTAACCCTAACCCTAACCCTAACTCTAACGCAAAGCTAACCCTTACCCTAACACTAACCCTAACCCTAACCCTAACGCATACCTAACCCTAACAATTACCCTAACCCTAAGGCAAAACTAACCCTAAACCTAACCCTAACCCTAACCCTAACCCTAACCCTAACCCAAAACCTAACCCTATCGCAAACCTAACCCTAACCCTAAACCTAACCCTAACCCTAACCGTAACGAAAACCTAACCCTAACCGTAACCC
>NC_142501.1:98766287-98771287 GCF_057876585.1 Rhinolophus sinicus
AAACCTAACCCCAACCCTAACCCTAACACAAACCTAACCCTAACCCTAACCCTAACCCTAACCCTAACACTAACACTAACGCTAACGCTAACCCTAACAGAAACCTAAGCCTAACCCTAACCCTATCCCTAAACCTAACGCTAACCTAACACTAACCCTAACCCTAAACCTAACCCTAACCCTAACGCAAACCTAACCCTAACCCTAACCCTAACCCAAACCCTAACACTAACGCAAAGCGAACCTTAACCATAACCCTAAACCTAACCCTAACACATACCTAATCCTAACCCTTACCATAACCCCAAAGCAAATCTAACCCTCACCCTAAACCTAACCCTAACCCTAACCCTAACCGTAACCTAACCCTAACCGTAACCCTAACCCTAACCTAACCCTAACCCTAAACCTAACCCTAACCCTAACCCTAACACTAACGCAAACCTATACCTAACCCTAACCCTAAAACAAACCTAACCCTAACCCTAACCCTAACCCTTAACCTATTCCTAACCCTAACCCTGACGCAAACCTAACCCTAACCATAACCCTTACCCTAACCGTAACGCAATCCTAACAATAACAGTAACACTAACCCTAACCCTAACCCTAACGCAAACCTAACCCTAATCCTAACCCTAACTTTAACACAACCTAAATCTAAACCTAAACTAACCCGAAACGTAATATTAACCCCAACCCTAACCTAACACTAACCCTAACCCTAATCCTTACCATACCCTAACCCTAACCCTAACCCTAACACTAAACCTAACGAAAAGCCTAAAGCAAACTTAACCCTATCCCTAACCCTAACGCTATCGCAAACCTAACCCTAAACCTAAACCTACACCTAACCCTAACCCTAACGCAAACCTAACCTTAACCCTAACCCTAACCCTAACCCTAACCCTAACCCTAACAGAAACCTAAACCTAACCCTAACCCTAACCATAAACCTAACGCAAACCTAACACTAACCGTAACCCTAAACCTAATACTAACCCTAACGAAACCTAACCCTAAACCTAACCCTATCCCAAACCCTAACACTAAGGCAAAGCTAACCCTAACCCTAACCCTAAACCTAACGCACACCTAACCCTAACCCTTACCCTAACCCTAACGCAAACCTAACCCTAAACCTAACCCTAACCCTAACCATAACCATAACTCTAACCCTAACCCTAACCCTAACCCTACAGAAACCTAACCCTAACCCTAACCCTAACCCTAAACCTAACGCAAACCTAACACTAACCTTAACCCTAAACCTAACCCTAACCCTAACGCAAACCTAAACCTAACCCTAACCCTAACCCTAACCCTAACACTAAGGCAAACTTAACCCTATCCCTAACCCTAAAACAAACCTAACCCTAACCCTAAACCTAACGCTAAACCTAATCCTAACCGTAACCCTGACGCAAACATCACCCTAAAGATAACCATAACCCTAACCCTAACCGTAACGCAAACCTAACCTAACACTAACACTAACCCTAACCCTAACCCTAACCCTAACGGAAACCTAACCCTAACCCTAACCCTAACCCTAACACAACCTAAACCTAAACCTAACACTAACTCGAAAACTAACATTAACCCTAACCATACCCTAACCCTAACCCTAACCGGAACCCTAACCCTAACCCTAAACCTAACGAAAACCCTAAAGCAAACCTAATCCAAACACTAACCCTAACCCTATCGCAAACCCAACCCTAACCCTAACCCTAACCCTAACCCTAAACCTAACCCTAACACTAACGCAAAGCTAACCCTAACCCTAACCCTAACCCTAACCCTAACCCTAACGCATACCTAACCCTAACACTTACCCTAACCCTAACGCAAACCTAATCCTAAACCTAACCCTAACCCTAACCCTAACCCTATCGCAAACCTAACCCTTACCCTAAACCTAACCCCAACCCTAACCCTAACACAAACCTAACCCTAACCCTAACCCTAACCCTAACCCTAACACTAACACTAACGCTAACGCTAACCCTAACAGAAACCTAAGCCTAACCCTAACCCTAACCCTAAACCTAACGCTAACCTAACACTAACCCTAACCCTAAACCTAACCCTAACCCTAACGCAAACCTAACCCTAACCCTAACCCTAACCCAAACCCTAACACTAACGCAAAGCGAACCTTAACCATAACCCTAAACCTAACCCTAACACATACCTAATCCTAACCCTTACCATAACCCCAAAGCAAATCTAACCCTCACCCTAAACCTAACCCTAACCCTAACCCTAACCGTAACCTAACCCTAACCGTAACCCTAACCCTAACCTAACCCTAACCCTAAACCTAACCCTAACCCTAACCCTAACACTAACGCAAACCTATACCTAACCCTAACCCTAAAACAAACCTAACCCTAACCCTAACCCTAACCCTTAACCTATTCCTAACCCTAACCCTGACGCAAACCTAACCCTAACCATAACCCTTACCCTAACCGTAACGCAATCCTAACAATAACAGTAACACTAACCCTAACCCTAACCCTAACGCAAACCTAACCCTAATCCTAACCCTAACTTTAACACAACCTAAATCTAAACCTAAACTAACCCGAAACGTAATATTAACCCCAACCCTAACCTAACACTAACCCTAACCCTAATCCTTACCATACCCTAACCCTAACCCTAACCCTAACACTAAACCTAACGAAAAGCCTAAAGCAAACTTAACCCTATCCCTAACCCTAACGCTATCGCAAACCTAACCCTAAACCTAAACCTACACCTAACCCTAACCCTAACGCAAACCTAACCTTAACCCTAACCCTAACCCTAACCCTAACCCTAACCCTAACAGAAACCTAAACCTAACCCTAACCCTAACCATAAACCTAACGCAAACCTAACACTAACCGTAACCCTAAACCTAATACTAACCCTAACGAAACCTAACCCTAAACCTAACCCTATCCCAAACCCTAACACTAAGGCAAAGCTAACCCTAACCCTAACCCTAAACCTAACGCACACCTAACCCTAACCCTTACCCTAACCCTAACGCAAACCTAACCCTAAACCTAACCCTAACCCTAACCATAACCATAACTCTAACCCTAACCCTAACCCTAACCCTACAGAAACCTAACCCTAACCCTAACCCTAACCCTAAACCTAACGCAAACCTAACACTAACCTTAACCCTAAACCTAACCCTAACCCTAACGCAAACCTAAACCTAACCCTAACCCTAACCCTAACCCTAACACTAAGGCAAACTTAACCCTATCCCTAACCCTAAAACAAACCTAACCCTAACCCTAAACCTAACGCTAAACCTAATCCTAACCGTAACCCTGACGCAAACATCACCCTAAAGATAACCATAACCCTAACCCTAACCGTAACGCAAACCTAACCTAACACTAACACTAACCCTAACCCTAACCCTAACCCTAACGGAAACCTAACCCTAACCCTAACCCTAACCCTAACACAACCTAAACCTAAACCTAACACTAACTCGAAAACTAACATTAACCCTAACCATACCCTAACCCTAACCCTAACCGGAACCCTAACCCTAACCCTAAACCTAACGAAAACCCTAAAGCAAACCTAATCCAAACACTAACCCTAACCCTATCGCAAACCCAACCCTAACCCTAACCCTAACCCTAACCCTAAACCTAACCCTAACACTAACGCAAAGCTAACCCTAACCCTAACCCTAACCCTAACCCTAACCCTAACGCATACCTAACCCTAACACTTACCCTAACCCTAACGCAAACCTAATCCTAAACCTAACCCTAACCCTAACCCTAACCCTAACCCTAACCCTAACCCTAACCCTAACCCTAACCTAACCCTAACCCTAACCCTAACCTAACGCTAACCCTAACCCTAACCCTAAACCTAACCCTAACCCTAACCCTAACCCTAACGCAAACCTAACCCTAACCCTAACCCTAAAACAAACCAAACCCTAACCCTAAACCTAAACCTAATCCTAACCCTAACCCTTAAGCAAAATTAACCCTAACCCTAACCATAACCCTAACCCTAACCATAACGCAAACCTAACAATGACACTAACCCTAACCCTAACCCTAACCATAACACTAACGCAAACCTAACCCTAACCCTAAACCTAACCCTACCGCAAACCTAACCCTAACCCTAAACCTAACCCTAACCCTAACCCTAACACAAACTTAACCCTAACCCTAACCCTAACCCTAACCCTAACATTAACGCTAACCCTAACAGAAACCTAACCCTAACCCTAATCCTAACCCTAAACCTAACGCTAACCTAACACTAACCCTAACCCTATACCTAACCCTAACCCTAACGCAAACCTAACCCTAACCCTAACCCTAACCCAAACCATAACACTAACGCAAGCTAACCCTAACCATAACCCTAACCCTAACCCTAACACATACCTAATCCTAACCCTTACCCTAACCCTAACGCAAACCTAACCGTAACCCTAACCCTAACCCTAACCCTAACCCTAACCCTAACCCTAAACCTAACCATAACACTAACGCAAACCTAACCCTAACCATAACCCTAACCCTAACCCTAACCCTAACGCATATCTAACCCTAACACTTACCCTAACCCTAACGCAAACCTAACCCTAAACCTAACCCTAACCCTAACCCTAACCCTAACCCTAACCTAACCCTAAACCTAACCCTAACCTAACCCTAACCCTAACCCTAACTCTAACCCTAACCCTAACCCTAAATCTAACCCAAACACTAACGCAAAGCTAACCCTAACCCTAACCCTAACCCTAACCCTAACCCTAACGCATACCTAACCCTAACACTTACCTTAACCCTAACGCAAAGCTAACCCTAAACCTAACCCTAAACCTAACCCTAACCCTAACCCTAACCTAACCCTAACCCTAACCCTAACCTAACCTAACCCTAACCCTAACCCTAACCCTAAACCTAACCCTAACCCTAACCCTAAGCCTAACGCAAACCTAACCC
>NC_142501.1:98786287-98808787 GCF_057876585.1 Rhinolophus sinicus
AAACCTAACCCTAACCCTAACCCTAACACTAACTCTAACCCTAACCGTAACATAACCCTAACCCTAACCCTAACCCTAACCTAAACCTAACCTTAACCATAACCCTAACCCTAGCCTAACCCTAACCCTAAACCTAATGCAAACCTAACACTAACCCTAACCCTAAGCCTAACCCTAACCCTAACGCAAACCTAAACCTAACCCTAACCCTAACCCTAACCCTATCCCTAACCCTATCGCCAACCTAACCCAAACACTAAACCAAACCCTAACCCTAACCCTAACGCAAACCTAACACTAACCCTAACCCTAACCCTAACCCTAACCCTAACCCTAACCCTAACCCTAACCCTAACAGAAACCTAACCCTAACCCTAACCCTAACCCTAACCCTAACCCTAACCCTAACCCTAACCCTAACGCAATCCTAACCCTAACCCTATCCCTAAAACAAACCTAACCCTAACTCTAACCCTAAACCTAATCCTAACCCTAAACCTGACGCAAACCTAACCCTAACCCTAACCCTAACCCTAACACAACCTAAAGCTAAACCTAACCCTAACTCGAAAACTAACATTAACCCTAACCCTAACCTAACCCTAACCCGAAACCTAACCCTAACCCTACCCTAACCCTAACACTAACCCTAACCCTAACCCTAAACCTAACGAAAACCCTAACGCAAACCTAACCCAAACACTAACCCTAACCCTATCGCAAACCTAACCCTAACCCTAACCCTAACCCTAACCCTAATCCTAAACCTAACCCTAACCCTAACGCAAACCTAACCCTAACCCTAACATTAACCCTAAACCTAACCCTAACCCTAAACCTAACCCTAAACCTAACCCTAACGAAAACCTAACCCTAACCCTAACCCTAACCCTAACCCTAACAGAAACCTAAACCTAACCCTAACCCTAACCCTAAACCTAACGCAAACCTAACACTAACCCTAACCATAAACCTAACCCTAACCCTAACACAAACCTAACCCTAACCCTAACCCTTACGCAAACCTAACCTTAACCCTAACCATAACCCTAACCCTAACAGTAACGCAAACATAACAATAACACTAACCCTAACACTAACACTAACCCTAACGCAAACCTAACCCTAACCCTAACCATAACCCTAACTCAACCTAAATCTAAACCTAACCCAAACCCGAAACCTAACATTAAGCCTAACCCTAACATAACCCTAACCCTAAACCTAACCCTACCCTAACCCTAACCCTAACCCGAACCCTAACCCTAAACATAACGAAAACCTAACACTAACCCTAACCCTAAACCTAACCATAACCCTAACTCAAACCTAACCCTAACCCTAACCCTAACCATAACCCTAACACTAACGCAAAGCTAACCCTAAACTTAACCCTAACCCTCACCCTAACGAATACCTAACCCTAACCCTTACCCTAACCCTAACGCAAACCTAACCCTAAACCTAAACCTAACCCTAAACCTAACCCTAACCCTAACCCTAACCTAACCCTAACCCTAACACTAGCCCTAACCCTAACCGTAACCCTAACCCTAAACATAACCCTAACCCTAACCCTAACACTAAACCTAGCCCTAACCCTAACCCTAACCCTAAACCCTAGCCCTAACCCTAACCCTAACCCTAACCCTAACCCTAACGCAAACCTAACCCTAACCCTAACCCTAACCCTAACCCTAACCCTAACCCTAACCCTAACCTTAACCCTAACCCTAACCCTAATCCTAACCCTAACGCAAAACTAGCCCTAACCCTAACATTAACCCTAACCCTAAACCTGAGCCTAACCCTAAACCTAACCCTAAACCTAACCCTAACCCTATCGCATACATAACCCTAACCCTTAAATTAACCCTAACGCAAACCTAACCCTAAACCTAACCCTAACCCTAACCCTAACCCTAACCCTAACCCTAACCTAACCCTAACCGTAACCCTAACCCTAACATAACCCTAACCCTAACCCTAACCCTAACCCTAACCCTAACCCTAACCCTAACCCTAACGCAAACCTAACCCTAACCGTAACCCTAACCCTAACATAACCCTAACCCTAACCCTAAACCTAACCCTAACCCTAACCCTAACCCTAACCCTAACCCTAACCTAACCCTAACCGTAACCCTAACCCTAACCTAACCCTAACCGTAACCCTAACCCTAACATAACCCTAACCCTAACCCTAACCCTAACCCTAACCCTAACCCTAACACTAACCCTTACGCAAACCTAACCCTAACCCTAACCATAACCCTAACAAAACCTAAATCTAAACCTAACCCTAACCCGAAACCTAACATTAACCCTAATCCTAACCAAACCCTAACCCTAACCCTAACCCTAACCCTAACCCTACCATAACCCTAACCCTAACCCTAACCCTAACCCTCACCCTAAACCTAACCCTATACCTAACGAAAACCCAAACGCAAACTTAACCCTAACCCTAACCCTAAACCTATCGCAAACCTAACCCTAATCCTAAACCTAACCATAACCCTAACCGTAACGAAAACTTAACCCTAACCGTAACCCTAACACTAAACCTAACCCTAACCCTAACCCTAAAAGAAACCTAACCCTAACCCTAACCCTAAACCTAACGCAAACCTAACACTAACCCTAACCCTAAACCTAACCCTAAACCTAACCCTAACCCTAACGCAAACCTAACCCTAAACCTAACCCTAACCCTAACCCTAACCCTAACTCTAACCCTAACCGTAACATAACCCTAACCCTAACCCTAACCCTAACCTAAACCTAACCTTAACCATAACCCTAACCCTAGCCTAACCCTAACCCTAAACCTAATGCAAACCTAACACTAACCCTAACCCTAAGCCTAACCCTAACCCTAACGCAAACCTAAACCTAACCCTAACCCTAACCCTAACCCTAACCCTAACCCTATCGCCAACCTAACCCAAACACTAAACCAAACCCTAACCCTAACCCTAACGCAAACCTAACACTAACCCAAAACCTAACCCTAACCCTAACCCTATCCCTAACCCTAACCCTAACCCTAACCCTAACAGAAACCTAACCCTAACCCTAACCCTAACCCTAAACCTAACGCAAACCTAATACTAACCCTAACCCTAAACCTAACTCTAACCCTAACGCAAACCTAACCCTAACCCTAACCCTAACACTAACACTAACCCTAACCCTAAGGCAAAGCTAACCCTAACCCTAACCCTAAAACAAACGCATACCTAACCCTAACCCTAACCCTAACCTAACCCTCACCCTAACCCTAACCCTAACCCTAACCCTAACCCTAACGCAAACCTAACCCTAACACTAACATTAACCCTAAACCTAACCCTAACCCTAAACCTAACCCTAAACCTAACCCTAACGAAAACCTAACCCTAACCCTAACCCTAACCCTAACCCTAACAGAAACCTAAACCTAACCCTAACCCTAACCCTAAACCTAACGCAAACCTAACACTAACCCTAACCATAAACCTAACCCTAACCCTAACACAAACCTAACCCTAACCCTAACCCTTACGCAAACCTAACCTTAACCCTAACCATAACCCTAACCCTAACAGTAACGCAAACATAACAATAACACTAACCCTAACACTAACACTAACCCTAACGCAAACCTAACCCTAACCCTAACCATAACCCTAACTCAACCTAAATCTAAACCTAACCCAAACCCGAAACCTAACATTAAGCCTAACCCTAACATAACCCTAACCCTAAACCTAACCCTACCCTAACCCTAACCCTAACCCTAACCCTAACCCTAAACATAACGAAAACCTAACACTAACCCTAACCCTAAACCTAACCATAACCCTAACTCAAACCTAACCCTAACCCTAACCCTAACCATAACCCTAACACTAACGCAAAGCTAACCCTAAACTTAACCCTAACCCTCACCCTAACGAATACCTAACCCTAACCCTTACCCTAACCCTAACGCAAACCTAACCCTAAACCTAAACCTAACCCTAAACCTAACCCTAACCCTAACCCTAACCTAACCCTAACCCTAACACTAGCCCTAACCCTAACCGTAACCCTAACCCTAACCATAACCCTAACACTAACCCTAACACTAAACCTAGCCCTAACCCTAACCCTAACCCTAAACCCTAGCCCTAACCCTAACCCTAACCCTAACCCTAACCCTAACGCAAACCTAACCCTAACCCTAACCCTAACCCTAACCCTAACCCTAACCCTAACCCTAACCTTAACCCTAACCCTAACCCTAATCCTAACCCTAACGCAAAACTAGCCCTAACCCTAACATTAACCCTAACCCTAAACCTGAGCCTAACCCTAAACCTAACCCTAAACCTAACCCTAACCCTATCGCATACATAACCCTAACCCTTAAATTAACCCTAACGCAAACCTAACCCTAAACCTAACCCTAACCCTAACCCTAACCCTAACCCTAACCCTAACCTAACCCTAACCGTAACCCTAACCCTAACATAACCCTAACCCTAACCCTAACCCTTACCCTAACCCTAACCCTAACCCTAACCCTAACGCAAACCTAACCCTAACCGTCACCCTAACCCTAACATAACCCTAACCCTAACCCTAAACCTAACCCTAACCCTAACCCTAACCCTAACCCTAACCCTAACCTAACCCTAACCGTAACCCTAACCCTAACCTAACCCTAACCGTAACCCTAACCCTAACATAACCCTAACCCTAACCCTAACCCTAACCCTAACCCTAACCCTAACACTAACCCTTACGCAAACCTAACCCTAACCCTAACCATAACCCTAACAAAACCTAAATCTAAACCTAACCCTAACCCGAAACCTAACATTAACCCTAATCCTAACCAAACCCTAACCCTAACCCTAACCCTAACCCTAACCCTACCATAACCCTAACCCTAACCCTAACCCTAACCCTCACCCTAAACCTAACCCTATACCTAACGAAAACCCAAACGCAAACTTAACCCTAACCCTAACCCTAAACCTATCGCAAACCTAACCCTAATCCTAAACCTAACCATAACCCTAACCGTAACGAAAACTTAACCCTAACCGTAACCCTAACACTAAACCTAACCCTAACCCTAACCCTAAAAGAAACCTAACCCTAACCCTAACCCTAAACCTAACGCAAACCTAACACTAACCCTAACCCTAAACCTAACCCTAAACCTAACCCTAACCCTAACGCAAACCTAACCCTAAACCTAACCCTAACCCTAACCCTAACCCTAACTCTAACCCTAACCGTAACATAACCCTAACCCTAACCCTAACCCTAACCTAAACCTAACCTTAACCATAACCCTAACCCTAGCCTAACCCTAACCCTAAACCTAATGCAAACCTAACACTAACCCTAACCCTAAGCCTAACCCTAACCCTAACGCAAACCTAAACCTAACCCTAACCCTAACCCTAACCCTAACCCTAACCCTATCGCCAACCTAACCCAAACACTAAACCAAACCCTAACCCTAACCCTAACGCAAACCTAACACTAACCCAAAACCTAACCCTAACCCTAACCCTATCCCTAACCCTAACCCTAACCCTAACCCTAACAGAAACCTAACCCTAACCCTAACCCTAACCCTAAACCTAACGCAAACCTAATACTAACCCTAACCCTAAACCTAACTCTAACCCTAACGCAAACCTAACCCTAACCCTAACCCTAACACTAACACTAACCCTAACCTTAAGGCAAAGCTAACCCTAACCCTAACCCTAAAACAAACGCATACCTAACCCTAACCCTAACCCTAACCTAACCCTCACCCTAACCCTAACCCTAACCCTAACCCTAACCGTAACCTAACCCTCACCCTAACCCTAACCCTAACCCTAACCGTAACCCTAACGCAAACCTAACCCTAACCCTAACCGTAACCCTAACGCAAACCTAACCCTAACTCTAACCCTAACCCTAACACTAACCCTAACACTAACGCAAACCTAACCCTAATCCTAACCCTAACCCTAACGCATACCTAACCCTAACACTTACCCTAACCCTAACGGACACCTAACCCTAAACCTAACCATAACCCTAACCCTAACCCTAACCCTAACCCTAACCTAACCCTAACCCTAACCCTAACCCTAACCTAACCCTAACCCTAACCCTAAACCTAAACCTAACCCTAACCCTAACCCTAACGCAAACCTAACCCTAACCCTAAAACAAACCTAACCCAAACCCTAACCCTAAACCTAATCCTAACCCTAATCCTGACGCAAACCTATCCCTAACCATATCCATAACCCTAACCGTAACCGTAACGCAAACCTAACCCTACCACTAATACTATCACTAACCCTAACCCTAATCCTAACGCAACCCTAACCCTAACCTTAACCCTAACCTTACACAACTTAAAGCTAAACCTAACCCTAACTGGAAAACTAACATTAACCCTAACCCTAATCTAACCCTAACCCTAAACCTAACCCTAACCCTACCCAAACCCTAACATTAACCCTAACCCTAACCCTAACCCTAAACCTAACGAAAACACTAACGCAAACCTAACCCAAACACCAACCCTAACCCTTTCGCAAACCTAACCCTAACCTTAAACCTAACCCTTATCCTAACCCTAAACGTAACTCTAACCCTAACCTTAACCCTAACCCTAACCCTAACCCTAACCCTTACGCAAACCTAACCCTAACCGTAACATTAACCCTAGCCCTAAACCTAACCCTAAACCTAACCCTAACCCTAACCCTAACCCTAACGCAAACCTAACCCTAACCCTAACCCTAACCCTAACCCTAACCCTAACCCTAACCTTAACTCTAACCCTAACGCAAACCTAACCCTAAACCTAACCCTAACCTTAACCCTAACCCTAACCCTAATCCTAACCCTAACGCAAAACTAGCCCTAACCCTAACATTAACCCTAACCCTAAACCTGAGCCTAACCGTAAACCTAACCCTAAACCTAACCCTAACCCTATTGCATACATAACCCTAACTCTTAAATTAACCCTAACGCAAACCTAACCCTAAACCTAACCCTAACCCTAACCCTAACCCTAACCCTAACCCTAACCTAACCCTAACCGTAACCCTAACCCTAACATAACCCTAACCCTAACCCTAACCCTAACCCTAACCCTAACCCTAACCCTAACCCTAACGCAAACCTAACCCTAACCCTAACCCAAAAACAAACGTAACCCTAACCCTAACCCTAAACCTAATCCTAACACTAACCCTTTCGCAAACGTAACCCAAAACCTAACCATAACCCTAACCCTAACCGTAACGCAAACCTAACAATTACACTAACCCTGACCCTAACCCTAATGCAAACCTAACCCTAAACCTAACCCTAACCCTAACCCTAACCCTAACGCTAACCCTAGCCCTAACCCTAACATTAACCCTAATCCTAACCTAACCCTAACCCTAACCCTAACCCTAACCCTAACCCTAACCCTAACACTAACCCTATCGCAACCCTAACCCTAACCCTAAACCTCACCCTAAACCTAACCCGAACGCAAACCTAACCCTAACCCTAACCCTAACCCTAACCCTAACCCTAACAGAAACATAACCCTAACCCTTACCCTAACCCTAACCCTAACCCTAACCCTAACCCTAACCCTAAACTTAACACTAACCATAACCCTAACCGTAACCCTAACCCTAACGCAAACTTAACCCTAACCTTAACCCTAACTCTAACCCTAACACTAAGGCAAAGCTAACCTTAACCCTAACCCTAACTCTAACCCTAAAGCATACCTAACCTAAACCTTACCCTAACCATAACGCAAACCGAACCCTAAACCTAAACCTAACCCTAACCCTAACCCTTAAACCTAACCTAACCCTAACCCTAACCCTAACCCTAACCCTAACCCTAACCCTAACGCAATCCTAACCCTAACCCTATCCCTAAAACAAACCTAACCCTAACTCTAACCCAAAACCTAATCCTAACCCTAACCCTGACGCAAACCTAACCCTAACCCTAACCTTAACCCTAACACAACCTAAAGCTAAACCTAACCCTAACTCGAAAACTAACATTAACCCTAACCCTAACCTAACCCTAACCCTAACCTAACCCTAACCCTACCCTAACCCTAACACTAACCCTAACCCTAACCCTAAACCTAACGAAAACCCTAACGCAAACCTAACCCAAACACTAACCCTAACCCTATCGCAAACCTAACCCTAACCCTAACCCTAACCCTAACCCTAATCCTAAACCTAACCCTAACCCTAACGCAAACCTAACCCTAACCCTAACATTAACCCTAAACCTAACCCTAACCCTAAACCTAACCCTAAACCTAACCCTAACGAAAACCTAACCCTAACCCTAACCCTAACCCTAACCCTTACCCTAATAGAAACCTAAACCTAACCCTAATCCTAACCCTAAACCTAACGCAAACCTAACACTAACCCTAACCATAAACCTAACCCTAACCCTAACACAAACCTAAACCTAACCCTAACCCTTACGCAAACCTAACCTTAACCCTAACCATAACCCTAACCCTAACAGTAACGCAAACATAACAATAACACTAACCCTAACACTAACACTAACCCTAACGCAAACCTAACCCTAACCCTAACCATAACCCTAACTCAACCTAAATCTAAACCTAACCCAAACCCGAAACCTAACATTAACCCTAACCCTAACATAACCCTAACCCTAAACCTAACCCTAACCCTAACCCTAACCCTAACCCTAACTCTAACCCTAACCCTAACCTAACCCTAACCGTAACCCTAACCCTAACATAACACTAACCCTAAACCTAACCCTAACCCTAACCCTAACCCTAACCCTAACGCAAACCTAAACCTAACCTTAACCCTAAACCTAATCCTAACACTAACCCTTACGCAAACCTAACCCTAACCCTAACCATAACCCTAACAAAACCTAAATCTAAACCTAACCCTAACCCGAAACCTAACATTAACCCTAATCCTAACCAAACCCTAACCCTAACCCTAACCTTAACCCTAACCCTACCATAACCCTAACCCTAACCCTAACCCTAACCCTAACCCTAAATCTAACCCTATACCTAACGAAAACCCAAACGCAAACTTAACCCTAACCCTAACCCTAAACCTTTCGCAAACCTAACCCTAATCCTAAACCTAACCCTAACCCTAACCGTAACGAAAACCTAACCCTAACCGTAACCCTAACACTAAACCTAACCCTAACCCTAACCCTAAAAGAAACCTAACCCTAACCCTAACCCTAAACCTAACGCAAACCTAACACTAACCCTAACCCTAAACCTAACCCTAAACCTAACCCTAACCCTAACGCAAACCTAACCCTAAACCTAACCCTAACCCTAACCCTAAACCTAACTCTAACCCTAACCGTAACATAACCCTAACCCTAACCCTAACCCTAACCTAAACCTAACCTTAACCATAACCCTAACCCTAGCCTAACCCTAACCCTAAACCTAATGCAAACCTAACACTAACCCTAACCCTAAGCCTAACCCTAACCCTAACGCAAACCTAAACCTAACCCTAACCCTAACCCTAACCCTAATCCTATCGCCAACCTAACCCAAACACTAAACCAAACACTAACCCTAACCCTAATGCAAATCTAACACTAACCCTAACCCTAACCCTAACCCTAACCCTAACCCTAACCCTAACCCTAACAGAAACCTAACCCTAACCCTAACCCTAACCCTAAACCAAAGCAAACCTAATACTAACCCTAACCCTAAACCTAACTCTAACCCTATCGCAAACCTAACCCTAACCCTAACCCTAACACTAACCCTAACCCTAACCCTAAGGCAAAGCTAACCCTAACCCTAACCGTAACCTAACCCTCACCCTAACCCTAACCCTAACCCTAACCGTAACCCTAACGCAAACCTAAACCTAACTCTAACCCTAACCCTAACACTAACCCTAACACTAACGCAAAGCTAACCCTAATCCTAACCCTAACCCTAACGCATACCTAACCCTAACACTTACCCTAACCCTAACGAGAACCTAACCCTAAACCTAACCATAACCCTAACCCTAACCCTATCCCTAACCCTAACTTAACCCTAACCCTAACCCTAACCCTAACCTAACCCTAACCCTAAACCTAAACCTAAACCTAACCCTAACCCTAACCCTAACGCAAACCTAACCCTAACTCTAAAATAAACCTAACCCTAACCCTAACCCTAAAACAAACGTAACCCTAACCCTAACCCTAAACCTAATCCTAACACTAACCCTTTCGCAAACCTAACCCAAAACCTAACCATAACCCTAACCCTAACCGTAACGCAAACCTAACAATAACACTAACCCTGACCCTAACCCTAACGCAAACCTAACCCTAAACCTAACCCTAACCCTAACCCTAACCCTAACGCTAACCCTAGCCCTAACCCTAACATTAACCCTAATCCTAACCTAACCCTAACCCTAACCCTAACCCTAACCCTAACCCTAACCCTAACCCTAACACTAACCCTATCGCAACCCTAACCCTAACCCTAAACCTCACCCTAAACCTAACCCGAACGCAAACCTAACCCTAACCCTAACCCTAAACCTAACCCTTACCCTAACCCTAACCCTAACCCTAACCCTAACCCTAAACTTAACACTAACCATAACCCTAACCGTAACCCTAACCCTAACGCAAACTTAACCCTAACCGTAACCCTAACTCTAACCCTAACACTAAGGCAAACCTAACCTTAACCCTAACCATAACCCTAACCCTAACAGTAACGCAAACATAACAATAACACTAACCCTAACACTAACACTAACCCTAACGCAAACCTAACCCTAACCCTAACCCTAACCCTAACTCAACCTAAATCTAAACCTAACCCAAACCCGAAACCTAACATTAACCCTAACGCTAACATAACCCTAACCCTAAACCTAACCCTACCCTAACCCTAACCCTAACCCTAACCCTAACCCTAAACATAACGAAAACCTAACACTAACCTTAACCCTAAACCTAACCATAACCCTAACTCAAACCTAACCCTAACCCTAACCCTAACCATAACCCTAACACTAACGCAAAGCTAACCCTAACCTTAACCCTAACCCTCACCCTAACGAATACCTAACCCTAACCCTTACCCTAACCCTAACGCAAACCTAACCCTAAACCTAAACCTAACCCTAAACCTAACCCTAACCCTAACCCTAACCCTAACCCTAACCCTAACCTAACCCTAACCCTAACCCTAGCCCTAACCCTAACCATAACCCTAACCCTAACCGTAACCCTAACCCTAACACTAAACCTAGCCCTAACCCTAACCCTAACCCTAAACCCTAGCCCTAACCCTAACCCTAACCCTAACCCTAACCCTAACGCAAACCTAACCCTAAACCTAACCCTAACCTTAACCCTAACCCTAACCCTAATCCTAACCCTAACGCAAACCTAGCACCAAACCTAACATTAACCCTAACCATAAACCTAAGCCTAACCCTAAACCTAACCCAAAACCTAACCCTAACACTAACCCTAACCTAACCCTAACCCTAACCCTAACCCTAACCTAACCCTAACCCTAACCCTAACCCTAACCTAACCCTAACCCTAACCATAAAACTAAACCTAACCCTAACCCTAACCTTAACGCAAACCTAATCCTAACCCTAACCCTAAAACAAACCTAACCCTAACACTAAACCTAATCCTAACCCTAATCCTGACGCAAACCTAACCCTAACCATATCCATAACCCCAACCCTAACCGTAACGCAAACCTAACCCTACCACTAACACTATCACTAACCCTAAGCCTAACCCTAACGCAACCCTAACCCTAACCCTAACCCTAACCCTAACTCTAACCATAACCCTAACCCTAACGCAAACCTAACCCTAAACCTAACCCTAACCTTAACCCTAACCCTAACCCTAATCCTAACCCTAACGCAAACCTAGCCCTAAACCTAACATTAACCCTAACACTAAACCTAAGCCTAACCCTAAACCTAACCCTAAACCTAACCCTAACCCTAACACAAACCTAACCCTAACCCTAACCCTAACACTAACCATAACGCAAACCTAACCCTAAACCTAATCTAACCCTAACACTAACCCTAAACCTAACACTAACACTAACAGAAACCTAACCCTAACCCTAACCCTAAACCTAACGCACACCTAACACTAACCCTAACCCTAAACCTAACCCTAACCTAACTCTAACCGTAACCCTAACCCTAACATAACCCTAACCCTAACCGTAACCCTAACCCTAACCCTAACGCATACCTAACCCTAACACTTACCCTAACCCTAAGGCAAACCTAACCCTAACCTAACCCTAACCCTTACCCTAACCCTAACCCTAACCCTAACCTAACCCTAACCCTAACCCTAAAACTAACCTAACCCTAACACTAACCTAAACCTAATCCTAACCCTAACCCTTACGCAAACATAACCCTAACCCTAACCATAACCCTAACCCTAACCATAACGCAAACATAACAATAACCCTAATCCTAACCCTAACCCTAACCCTAACCCTAACCCTAACCCTAACCCTAACCCTAACAGAAACCTAAACCTAAACCTAAACCTAACCCTAAACCTAACGCAAACCTAACACTAACCCTAACCCTAAACTTAACCCTAACCCTAAAGCAAAACTAACCCTAACCCTAACCCTAACCCTAACCCTAACACTAAGGCAAAGCTAACGTTAAACCTAACCCTAAACCTAACCCTAACGCAAACCTAACCCTAACCCTAACCCTAAAACAAACCTAACCCTAACCCTAAACCTAACCCTAAACCTAATCCTAACCCTAACCCTGACGCAAACCTCACCCTAAACATAACCATAACCCTAACCCTAACCGTAAAGCAAACCTAAACCTAACACTAACACTAACCCTAACCCTAACCCTAACCCTAACGGAATCCTAACCATAACCCTAACCCTAACCCTAACACAACCTAAACCTAAACCTAACCCTAATTCGAAAACTAACATTAACCCTAACTCTACCCTAACCCTAACCCTAACCCTAACCCTAAACCTAAACCTAACGAAAACCCTAACGCAAACCTAATCCAAACACTAACCCTAACCCTATCACAAACTTAACCCTAACCCTAACCCTAACCCTAACCCTAACACTAACGCAAAGGTAACCCTAACCCTAACCCTAACCCTAACGCATACTTAACCCTAACACTTACCCTAACCCTAACGCAAACCTAACCCTATACCTAACCCTAACCCTATCCCTAACCCTAACCCTAACCTAACCCTAACCCTAACCCTAAAACAAACCAAACCCTAACCCTAACGCTAAACCTAATCCTAACCATAACCCTTACACAAAACTAACCCTAACCCTAACCATAACCCTAACCCTAACCATAACGCAAACCTAAAAATGACACTAACCCTAACCCTAACCCTAACCCTAACGCAAACCTAACCCTAACCCTAATCCTAACGCAAACCTAACCCTAACCCTAAACCTAACCCTAACCCTAACCCTAACCCTAACACAAACCTAACCCTAACCCTAACCCTACCCTTAACCCTAACCCTAACCCTAACGCTAACCTAACAGAAACCTAACCCTACCCCTAACCCTAAACCTAAACCTAACGCTAACCTAACACTAATCCTAACCCTAAACTTAACCCTAACCCTAACGCAAACCTAACCCTAACCCTAACCCAAACCCTAACATTAACGCAAAGCGAACCTTAACCATAACCCTAAACCTAACCCTAAAACATACCTAATCCTAACCCTAACCCTAACCCTTAACCTATTCCTAACCCTAACCCTGACGCAAACCTAACCCTAACCATAATCCTTACCCTAACCGTAACGCAATCCTAACAATAACACTAACACTAACCCTAACCCTAACCCTAACCCTAACGCAAACCTAACCCTAATCCTAACCCTAACTTTAACACAACCTAAATCTAAACCTAAACCTAACCCGAAACGTAATATTAACCCCAACCCTAACCTAACCCTAACCCTAACCCTAACCCTTACCATACCCTAACCCTAACCCAAACCCTAACCCTAACCATAAAGCTAACGCAAACCTAACACTAACCCTAACCCTAAACCTAACACTAAACCTAACGCAAACCTAACCCTAAACCTAACCCTATCCCTAACCCTAACAATAAGGCAAAGCTAACCCTAAGCCTAACCCTAACCCTAACGCATACCTAACCCTAACCCTAACGCAAACCTAACCCTAAACCTAACCCTAACCCTAACCATAACCATAACCCTAACCCTAACCCTAACCCTAACCCTAACCCTACAGAAACCTAACCCTAACACTAACCCTATCCCTAAACCTAACGCAAACCTAACACTAACCCTAACCCTAAACCTAACCCTAACCCTAACGCAAACATAAACCTAACCCTAACCCTAACCCTAACCCTAACACTAAGGCAAACTTAACCCTATCCCTAACCCTAACCCTAAACCTAACGTTAAACCTAATCCTAACCGTAACCCTGACGCAAACCGCACCCTAAAGATAACCATAACCCTAACCCTAACCGTAACGCAAACCTAACCCTAACACTAACATTAACCCTAACCCTAAACCTAACCCTAAACCTAACCATAACCCTAACTAAAACCTAACCCTAACCCTAACCCTAACCATAACCCTAACACTAACGCAAAGCTAACCCTAACCTTAACCCTAACCCTAACCCTAACGAATACCTAACCCTAACCCTTACCCTAACCCTAACGCAAACCTAACCCTAAACCTAAACCTAACCCTAAACCTAACCCTAAACCTAACCCTAACCCTAACCCTAACCCTAACCCTAACCTAAACCTAACCCTAACCCTAGCCCTAACCCTAACCGTAACCCTAACCCTAACCATAACCCTAACCCTAACCCTAACACTAAACCTAGCCCTAACCCTAACCCTAACCCTAAACCCTAGCCCTAAACCTAACCCTAACCCTAACCCTAACCCTAACGCAAACCTAACCCTAACCCTAACCCTAACCCTAACCTTAACCCTAACCCTAACGCAAACCTAACCCTAAACCTAACCCTAACCTTAAACCTAACCCTAACCCTAATCCTAACCCTAACGCAAACCTAGCCCCAAACCTAACATTAACCCTAACCCTGAATCTAAGCCTAACCCTAAACCTAACCCAAAACCTAACCCTAACCCTAACCCTAACCCTAACCCTAACCCTAACCCTAACCTAACACTAACCCTAACCCTAACCCTAACCTAACCCTAACCCTAACCCTAACCATAAAACTAAACCTAACCCTAACCCTAACCCTAACTAAAACCTAACCCTAACCCTAACCCTAAGCATAACCCTAACACTAACGCAAAGCTAACCCTAACCTTAACCCTAACCCTAACCCTAACGAATACCTAACCCTAACCCTTACCCTAACCCTAACGCAAACCTAACCCTGAACCTAAACCTAACCCTAAACCTAACCCTAACCCTAACCCTAACCCTAACCCTAACCCTAACCCTAACCTAAACCTAACCCTAACCCTAGCCCTAACCCTAACCGTAACCCTAACCCTAACCGTAACCCTAACCCTAACCCTAACACTAAACCTAGCCCTAACCCTAACCCTAACCCTAAACCCTAGCCTTAACCCTAACCCTAACCCTAACCCTAACCCTAACGCAAACCTAACCCTAACCCTAACCCTAACCCTAACCCTAACCCTAACCTTAACCCTAACCCTAACGCAAACCTAACCCTAAACCTAACCCTAACCTTAACCCTAACCCTAACCCTAATCCTAACCCTAACGCAAACCTAGCCCCAAACCTAACATTAAACCTAACCCTGAATCTAAGCCTAACCCTAAACCTAACCCAAAACCTAACCCTAACCCTAACCCTAACCCTAACCCTAACCCTAACCCTAACCCTAATCTAACTCTAACCCTAACCCTAACCCTAACCTAACCCTAACCGTAACCCTAACCATAAAACTAAACCTAACCCTAACCCTAACCCTAACGCAAACCTAACCCTAACCCTAACCCTAAAACAAACCTAAACCTAACCCTAAACCTAATCCTAACCCTAATCCTGACCAAACCTAACCCTAACCATATCCATAACCCTAACCCTAACCGTAACGCAAACCTAACCCTACCACTAACACTATCACTAACCCTAACCCTAACCCTAACGCAACCCTAACCCTAACCCTAACCCTAACCCTAACCCTAACCTTGACCCTAACCCTAACGCAAACCTAACCCTAAACCTAACCCTAACCTTAACCCTAACCCTAACCCTAATCCTAACCCTAACGCAAACCTAGCCCTAAACCTAACATTAACCCTAACCCTAAACCTAAGCCTAACCCTAAACCTAACCCTAAACCTAACCCTAACCCTAACGCAAACCTAACCCTAACCCTAACCCTAACACTAACCATAACGCAAACCTAACCCTAAACCTAATCTAACCCTAACACTAACCCTAAACCTAACCCTAACACTAACAGAAACCTAACCCTAACCCTAACCCTGAACCTAACGCAAACCTAACACTAACCCTAACCCTAAACCTAACCCTAACCCTAACCTAACTCTAACCGTAACCCTAACCCTAACATAACCCTAACCCTAACCCTAACCCTAACCCTAACCCTAACCCTAACCCTAACGCATACCTAACCCTAACACTTACCCTAACCCTAAGGCAAACCTAACCCTAACCTAACCCTAACCCTAACCCTAACCCTAACCCTAACCTAACCCTAAACCTAACCCTAAACCTAACCCTAACCCTAACCCTAACCCTAACCCTAACGCAAACCTAACCCTAACCCTAACCCTAAAACTAACCTAACCCTAACACTAACCTAAACCTAATCCTAACCCTAACCCTTACGCAAACATAACCCTAACCCTAACCATAACCCTAACCCTAACCATAACGCAAACATAACAATAACCCTAAACCTAACCCTAACCCTAACCCTAACCCTAACCCTAACCCTAACCTAACCCTATCCCTAACCCTAACCCTAACCTAACCCTAACCCTAACCCTAACCCTAACCCTACCCTAACCCTAAACCTAACCTTATTTCATATCCTAAACCTAACGAAAACCCTAACGCAAACCTAATCCAAACACTGACCCTAACCCTATTGCAAACCTAACCCTAACCCTAACCCTAACCCTAACCGTAACCCTAAACCTAACCCTAACCCTAAACTTAACCCTAAACCTAACCCTAACCCTAACCCTAACACAAACCAAACCCTAACCCTAACATTAACCCTAACCCTAACCTTAACCCTAAACCTAACCCTAACCCTAACCCTAACGCAAATCTAGCCCTAACCCTAACCCTAACCCTAACCCTAAAGCAAACCTAACCCTAAACCTAACCCTAACCCAAACCCTAACCCTAAACCTAACCCTAACCCTAACAGAAACCTAACCCTAACCCTAACCCTAACCCTAAACCTAATGCAACCCTAACCCTAACCCTAACCCTAACCCTAAACCTAACCCTAACCCTAACCCTAATGCAAACCTAACCCTAACCCTAACCCTAACCCTAACTCTAACGCAAAGCTAACCCTTACCCTAACACTAACCCTAACCCTAACCCTAACGCATACCTAACCCTAACAATTACCCTAACCCTAAGGCAAAACTAACCCTAAACCTAACCCTAACCCTAACCCTAACCCTAACCCTAACCCAAAACCTAACCCTATCGCAAACCTAACCCTAACCCTAAACCTAACCCTAACCCTAACCGTAACGAAAACCTAACCCTAACCGTAACCCTAACAATAAAACTAACCCTAACCCTAACCCTAAAAGAAACCTAACCCTAACCCTAACCTTAAACCTAACGCAAACCTAACACTAACTCTAACCCTAAACCTAACCCTAAACCTAACCCTAACCCTAACGCAAACCTAACCCTAAACCTAACCCTAACCCTAACCCTAACCCTAACCCTAACCCTAACCGTAACATAACCCTAACCCTAACTTTAACCTAACCCTAACCTTAACCCTAACCCTAACCCTAGCCTAACCCTAACCCTAAACCTAATGCAAACCTAACACTAACCCTAACCGTAAACCTAACCCTAACCCTAAACCTAACCCTATCGCCAACCTAACCCAAACACTAAACCAAACCCTAACCCTAACCCTAACGCAAACCTAACACTAACCCTAACCCTAACCCTAACCCTAACCCTAACCCTAACCCTAACCCTAACAGAAACCTAACCCTAACCCTAACCCTAACCCTAAACCTAACGCAAACCTAATACTAACCCTAACCCTAAACCTAACTCTAACCCTAACGCAAACCTAACCCTAACCCTAACCCTAACCCTAACCCTAACCCTAACACTAAGGCAAAGCTAACCCTAACCCTAACCCTAAAACTAACGCATACCTAACCCTAACCCTAACCCTAACCCTAACCCTAACCTAACCCTCACCCTAACCCTAACCCTAACCCTAACCCTAACCCTAACCGTAACCTAACCCTCACCCTAACCATAACCCTAACCCTAACGCAAACCTAACCCTAACCCACACCCTAACCTTAACCCTAACCCTAACCCTAACCCTAACGCAAACCTAACCCTAACCCTAAGATGAACCCTAACCCTAAACCTAACCCTAAACCTAACCCTAACCCTAACCCTAACGCAAACCTAACCCTAAACCTAACCCTAACCCTAACCCTAACCTTAACCCTAACCCTAACGCAAACCAAACCCTAAACCTAACCCTAACCTTAACCCTAACCCTAACCCTAATCATAACCCTAACGCAAACCTAGCCCTACCCCTAATATTAACCCTAACCCTAAACCTAAGCCTAACCCTAAACCTAACCCTAAACCTAACCCTAAACCTAACGCATACATAACCCTAACCCTTAAATTAACCCTAACGCAAACCTAACCCTAAACCTAACCCTAACCCTAACCCTAACCCTAACCCTAACCCTAACCTAACCCTAACCGTAACCCTAACCCTAACATAACCCTAACCCTAACCCTAACCCTAACCCTAACCCTAACCCTAACCCTAACCCTAACGCAAACCTAACCCTAACCCTAACCCTAAAACAAACGTAACCCTAACCCTAATCCTAAACCTAATCCTAACACTAACACTTACGCAAACCGAACCCAAAACCTAACCATAACCCTAACCCTAACCGTAACGCAAACCTAATCCTACCACTAACACTATCACTATCCCTAACCCTAACCCTAACGCAACTCTAACCCTAACACTAACCCTAACCCTAACACAACTTAAAGCTAAACCTAACCCTAACTGGAAAACTAACATTAACCATAACCCTAACCTAACCCTAACCCTAACCTAACCCTAACCCTAAACCTAACGAAAACACTAACGCAAACCTAACCCAAACACTAACCCTAACCCTATCGCAAACCTAACCATAATCCTAACCCTAACCCTTACCCTAACCCTAAACCTAACCCTAACCCTAACCTTAACCCTAACCCTAACCCTAACCCTAAACCTAACGCAAACCTAACCCTAAACCTAACATTAACCCTAACCCTAATCCTAACCCTAAACCTAACCCTAACCCTAACCCTAACGCAAACCTAACCCTAACCCTAACCCTAACCCTTACCTTAACCCTAACCCTAACGCAAACCTAACCCTAAACCTAACCCTAACCATAACCCTAACCCTAACCCTAATCCGAACCCTAACGCAAACCTAGCCCTAACCCTAACATTAACCCTAACCGTAAACCTAAGCCTAACCCTAAACCTAACCCTAAACCTAACCCTAACCCTAACGCATACATAACCCTAACACTTAAATTAACCCTAACGCAAACCTAACCCTAAACCTTACCCTAACCCTAACCCTAACCCTAACCCTAACCCTAACCTAACCCTAACCGTAACCCTAACCCTAACTTAACCCTAACCCTAACCCTAACCCTAACCCTAACGCAAACCTAACCCTAACCCTAACCCTAAAACAAACGTAACCCTAACCTAACCCTAAACCTAATCCTAACACTAACCCTTACGCAAACCTAACCCAAAACCTAACCATAACCCTAACCCTAACCGTAACGCAAACCTAACAATAACACTAACCCTAACCCTAACCCTAACGCAAACCTAACCCTAAACCTAACCCTAACCCTAACCCTAACCCTAACCCTAGCCCTAATCCTAACATTAACCCTAATCCTAACCTAACCCTAACCCTAACCCTAACCCTAACCCTAACCCTAACCCTATCGCAACCCTAACCCTAACCCTAAACCTCACCCTAAACCTAACCCGAACGCAAACCTAACCCTAACCCAAACCCTAACCCTAACCCTAACCCTAACAGAAACCTAACCCTAACCCTTACCCTAACCCTAACCCTAACCCTAACCCTAACCCTAACCCTAAACTTAACACTAACCATAACCCTAACCGTAACCCTAATCCTAACGCAAACTTAACCCTAACCGTAACACTAACACTAACCCTAACACTAAGGCAAAGCTAACCCTAAACCTAACCTTAACTCTAACCCTAAAGCATACCTAACCCTAACCCTTACCCTAACCCTAACCGTAACCTAACCCTAACCCTAACCCTAAACCTAACCTAACCCTAACCATATCCCTGACGCAAACCTAACCCTAACCATAACCATAACCCTAACCCTAACCGTAACGCAAACCTAACCCTACCACTAACACTAACACTAACCCTACCCTAACGCAAACCTAACCCTAACTCTAACCCTAACCCTAACACAACCTAAAGCTAAACCTAACCCTAACTCGAAAACTAACATTAACCCTAACCCTAACCTAACCTTAACCCTAAACCTAACCCTAAACCTACCCTAACCCTAACTCTAACCCTAACCCTAACGAAAACCCTAACGCAAACCTAACCCAAACACTAACCCTAACCCTATCGCAAACCTAACCCTAATCCTAACCCTAACCCTAACCCTAACCCTAAACCTAACCCTAACCTTAACGCAAACCTAACCCTAACCCTAAAATTAACCCTAACCCTAACCCTAACCCTAAACCTAACCCTAACCCTAACCCTAACGCAAACCTAACCCTAAACCTAACCCTAACCCTAACCCTAACCCTAGCCCTAACAGAAACCTAAACCTAACCCTAACCATAACCCTAAACCTAACGCAAACCTAACCCTAACCCTAACACTTACGCAAACCTAACCTTAACCCTAACCATAACCCTAACCCTAACAGTAACGCAAACCTAACAATAACACTAACCCTAACCCTAACACTAACCCTAACGCAAACCTACCCCTAACCCTAACCATAACCCTAACACAACCTAAATCTAAACCTAACCCAAACCCGAAACCTAACATTAACCCTAACCCTAACATAACCCTAACCCTAAACCTAACCCTACCCTAACCCTCACCCTAACCCTAACCCTAACCCTAAACATAACGAAAACCTAACACTAACCCTAACCCTAAACCTAACCATAACCCTAACTCAAACCTAACTCTAACCTTAACCCTAACCATAACCCTAACACTAACGCAAAGCTAACCCTAACCTTAAACCTAACCCTAACCCTAACGAATACCTAACCCAAACCCTTACCCTAACCCTAACGCAAACCTAACCCTAAACCTAAACCTAACACTAAACCTAACCCTAACCCTAACCCTAACCCTAACCCTAACCCTAACCCTAGCCCTAACCCTAACCGTAACCCTAACCCTAACCGTAACCCTAACCCTAACCCTAACACTAAACCTAACCCTAACCCTAACCCTAACCCTAAACCCTAGCCCTAACCCTAACCCTAACCCTAACCCTAACCCTAACCCTAACGCAAACCTAACCCTAACTCTAACCCTAACCCTAGCCCTAAACTTGACCCTAACCCTAACGCAAACCTAACCCTAAACCTAACCCTAACCTTAACCCTAACCCTAACCCTATCCTAACCCTAAGGCAAACCTAGCCCTAAACCTAACATTAACCCTAACCCTAAACCTAAGCCTAACCCTAAACCTAACCCTAAACCTAACCCTAACCCTAACGCAAACCTAACCGTAACCCTAACCCTAACACTAACCATACGCAAACCTAACCCTAAACCTAATCTAACCCTAACGCTAACCCTAAACCTAACCCTAACACTAACAGAAACCTAACCCTAACCCTAACCCTAAACCTAACGCAAACCTAACACTAACCCTAACCCTAAACCTAACACTAACCCTAACCTAACCCTAACCGTAACCCTAACCCTAACATAACCCTAACCTTATCCCTAACCCTAACCCTAACCCTAACCCTAACCCTAACGCATACTTAACCCTAACACTTACCCTAACCCTAACGCAAACCTAACCCTAAACCTAACCCTAAC